>NC_138308.1:38317500-38350000 GCF_965601325.2 Salmo salar | reverse complement strand
CCACTAGGTTGAACCAGGACAGGACAATATGTATTCCACTCTACATCCTAGCTGTATCCCACTAGGTTGAACCAGGACAGGACAATATGTATTCCACTCTACATCCTAGCTGTATCCCACTAGGTTGAACCAGGACAGGACAATATGTATTCCACTCTACATCCTAGCTGTATCCCACTAGGTTGAACCAGGACATGACAATATGTATTCCACTCTACATCCTAGCTGTATCCCACTAGGTTGAACCAGGACAGGACAATATGTATTCCACTCTACATCCTAGCTGTATCCCACTAGGTTGAACCAGGACAGGACAATATGTATTCCACTCTACATCCTAGCTGTATCCCACTAGGTTGAACCAGGACAGGACAATATGTATTCCACTCTACATCCTAGCTGTATCCCACTAGGTTGAACCAGGACAGGACAATATGTATTCCACTCTACATCCTAGCTGTATCCCACTAGGTTGAACCAGGACAGGACAATATGTATTCCACTCTACATCCTAGCTGTATCCCACTAGGTTGAACCAGGACATGACAATATGTATTCCACTCTACATCCTAGCTGTATCCCACTAGGTTGAACCAGGACAGGACAATATGTATTCCACTCTACATCCTAGCTGTATCCCACTAGGTTGAACCAGGACAGGACAATATGTATTCCACTCTACATCCTAGCTGTATCCCACTAGGTTGAACCAGGACAGGACAATATGTATTCCACTCTACATCCTAGCTAGGTTGAACCAGGACAGGATAAGATGTGACAACATGGCAGACCAAGGCTAGAACAAACACTACACACTACAGACATACACAAAGACAAGCAAGTTTCCTAATAAAATGTCTTAAATTCTTCCCCACCCCTTCTCCTCTTCCTCCCCTCCCTCCTGTTCCACCCACTGTACTACAGGGAGGCAGAGAGCGAGGGACTACGGAGCACGAGGGAGGGAGGGCGGGAAGGAGGGAAGGAGGAGGTCTGGAGAAGCTCCAGACAGTCTTCCTTATCACGCCGGCGTCGGGAATGAGGGATGACTCGGTTCACCATGAGGGGAGGACTATTTCAGAAGTTGCTTTTATCTATTTTCTTTTTTCCTCGCCTCCCTTCATCTCTCCTCCTCAGCAAGAAATAAGAGGAAAGACACTCTCTCTCTCTCTCTCTCTCTCTCTCTCTCGTTATCTCTCTCTCTCGTTATCTCTCTCTCTCGTTATCTCTCTCTCTCGTTATCTCTCTCTCTCGTTATCTCTCTCTCTCATTATCTCTCTCTCTCGTTATCTCTCTCTCTCTCTCGTTATCTCTCTCTCTCTCTCATTATCTCTCTCTCTCTCATTATCTCTCTCGTTATCTCTCTCTCTCTCTCGTTATCTCTCTCTCTCGTTATCTCTCTCTCTCTCTCTCGTTATCTCTCTCTCTCTCTCTCTCTCGCTCGCTCTCTCTCTCTTTTTATCTTTCACTCTCTCTCTATCTCTCTCTTTATCTCTCACTCTCTTTATCTCTCTCTCTTTATATCTCACTCTCTTTATCTCTCACTCTCTTTATCTCTCACTCTCTTTATCTCTCACTCTCTTTATCTCTCACTCTCTTTATCTCTCACTCTGTCTCTGTCTCTCTCTATGTGTGTGTCTCTCTCTATGTGTGTGTCTCTCTCTCTGTCTCTCTCTCTCTCTCTGTGTCTCTCTCGCTCTGTCTCTCTCTCTCTGCGTCTCTCTCTCGGCCTCTCTCTCTCAGCCTCTCTCTCTCTGCCTCTCTCTCTCTCTGTCTCTCTCTCTCTGCCTCTCTCTCTCTCTGCCTCTCTCTCTCTCTGCCTCTCTCCTATTTAACCAGTTATAATATATATATCCTGTTAAGGATAGGGGGCAGTATTTTCACGGCCGGATGAAAAACGTACCCAAATTAAACTGGTTATTATTCTTGTCCAGAAACTAGAATATGCATACTATTAGTAGATTTGGATAGAAAACAGTCTGAAGTTTCTAAAACAGTTTGAATGGTGTCTGTGAGTATAACAGAACTCATATGGCAGGCAAAAACCTGAGAAAAACTCAACCAGGAAGTGGAGGATCTGAGAATTGTAGTTCTTCTTTCTAGTCCCTTTCGAAACTACAGTATTTGTGGGGTCACGTTGCACTTTCTAAGGCTTCCATTGGCTGTCAAAAGCCTTCAGAAAGTGGTTTGAGCATTCTCCTGTCACTGGGCAGAGTATAGGAGCTCAGTTACTGAGTGGACTGCCTGGGGACAAAGGGATTGGATATGCGCGGTCCCGCGAGCACGCTGTTGCTTCTTTTTCTCCTTGAATGAATACGCTATTGTCCGGTTGGAATATTATCGCAATTTTACATTAAAAATACCATAAAGATTGATTTTAAACAGCGTTTGACATGCTTCTAAGTACGGTAATGGAACATTTTGACTTTTTGTGTCTCGACTTGCGCTCACGCGTTAGCCTTTGGATAGTGCTCTGAACGCACGAACAAAATGGAGGTATTTGGACATAAATATGGATTATTTCGAACAAAAACAACATTTCTTGTGGAAGTAGCAGTCCTGGGAGTGCATTCTGACGAAGATCAGCAAAGGTAAGAGCATATTTATAATACAAATTCTGAGTTTAGGTTGCCCCGAACATGGCGGGTGTCTGTATAGCTTGCTGTGATGGCGAGCTATGTACTCAGAATATTGAAAAATGTGCTTTCTCCGTAAAGCTATTTTAAAATCTGACACAGCAGTTGCATAAAGGAGTACTGTATCTATAATTCTTAAAATAATTGTTATGTATTTTGTCAACGTTTATGATGACTATTTTTGTAAATTCACCGGAAGTTTTTGGTGGGAATACATTTTCTGAACATCACGCGTCAATGTAAAATGCTGTTTTTGGATATAAATATGAACTTGATTGAACAAAACATACATGTATTGTGTAAAATTATGTCCTAGGAGTGTCATCTGATGAAGATCGTCAAAGGTTAGTGCTTCATTTAGCTGTGGTTTTGGGTTTCTGTGACATATATCCTTCCTTGGAAAATGGCTGTGTGGTTATTTTGGTCTATGTACTCTCCTAACATAATCTAATGTTTTGCTTTCGCTGTAAAGCCTTTTTGAAATCGGACAATGTGGTTGGATTAAGGAGAAGTGTATATTTAAAATGGTGTAAAATAGTCGTATGTTTGAGAAATTGAAATTATTGGATTTTTGAGGTTTTGTATTTCGTGCCATGCTGTTCCATTGAATATTGGCTAGGCGTTCCGCTAGCGGGAACGTCTGTCCTCAACAGGTTTTAATGACCAACCACCCCTCCCCCCTGTATAACAATAGTCTTAGTCTATCCTTATAGTCTAAGGCGATGTGTTAGCATCATTATTCTATTTCAGCCAACATTTCTCTTAAGCCTGTGTGTTTTCAATGAACAAGGCTTTCCAAGACAACTCACTGTCTGTCTACCAGGGAAGACACAACTCACTGTCTGTCTACCAAGCAAGACACAACTCACTGTCTGTCTACCAAGCAAGACACAACTCACTGTCTGTCTACCAAGCAAGACACAACTCACTGTCTGTCTACCAAGCAAGACACAACTCACTGTCTGTCTACCAAGCAAGACACAACTCACTGTCTGTCTACCAAGCAAGACACAACTCACTGTCTGTCTACCAAGCAAGACACAACTCACTGTCTGTCTACCAGGGAAGAAGGGATGAAGAGAAGAATGGGGGATGAAGGGGAGGATGACGTAGATATATAGGGGAAGTGGACAGAAGATGGAAAAGAGGGACATTTAAAACGTGAATCCAATATGACCGCCATTCTGAAACACATCACAAGACATTGTTTAGAACGCAAATGTCCTCTTCACATATTATCAGATGTGAGAAAAAGTACCCAACTGTAATACTTGACTGAAAGTAAAGATACCTTAATAGAAAATGACTCAAGTAAAAGTGAGTCACCCAGTAAAATACTTCTTGAGTAAAAGGTTTTAAATTTACTTAAGTATCAAAAGTAAATGTAATTGCTGAAATATATTTAATTATTAAAAGTATAAATCATTTCACATTCCTTATATTAAGCAAACCCGACAACCATTTTCTTGTTTTTTATTTATTTACGGATAGGCAGGAGCACACTCAAACACTCAGAGATAATTTACAAACAAAGCATTTGTGTTTTAGTGAGTCAGATCAGAGGCAGCAGAGATGACCAGGGATGTTCTCTTGATAAGTGTGTGATTTGGACCATTTTCCGGTCCTGTTAAGCATTCAAAATGTAACAAGTACTTTTGGGTGTCAGGGAAAATGTATGGAGTAAAAACAACATTATTTTCTTTAGGAATGTAGTGGATTAAAAGTAAAAGTTGTCAAAAATATAAATAGTAAAGTACAGATACCCAAAAAATGACTTAAGTATTACTTTAAAGTATTTTTACTTAAGTACTTTACACCCCTGCCTATTCTAAGTGTATGTGGAGTGGGCAGCAGGTGTGCTGTCTAGCTTTATTAGCAGGGTGCTCTGCCATATATGACAATGACTTCAAATTAAATCCCAAGTTCAAGAACATTGGGAAATGGTGGATTTCCATTTTTTATTTTATTTTTTAGACAGAAAGACGTCACCTCAAGTCACCTTTTTATTTTCGACCTGGGCAGGCTACCGCGTTTCGGCAGTTATGCCTTGATCAGAGCATCTGACTATTTGCCTACAGTCTGAGCATGTGCAGACATGGATTGGCCAGGTGTCCCACCTCAGTATTCCGAGGCCTGCATTGCGGTGGAAACCAAGCTGCCTGAAGGCTAATCCAGGGGTCTTTTTGACCAATCAGACATCAGACTATCATACTAGGTCACACAAACATACAAACACACACAAACACACACACACACACACACACACACACACACACACACACACACACACACACGAGAGAGGAACTGTAGTCAGGCAAAAAGCTTAAGATTACCTTAAATATTTGCGAAACACTATTCCTGCACAGAGGGAGGCCTACGCCACAGAGACAGATCTGTTAACTATCACAGCTCTGTAAGAACGCATGTTGCTATTAGAATAAGCTGCCATCTCTTCAGATAGTTAAATCGTGGGCAACTTCAGTCGGTGGATTCACACTGCGCTGGGAGACTGATACCATTTCAAATTCACTTTTATGGAGGTGGCATAAACTTCCAAACCTTTTTACCTCATTAGGGGCTGAGAAGAACCCAGGCAAGAAAGAAATACGTCTTCAGAGGAAAACATTTACGAGTGAGAGAAAGACAGAGAGATAGAGAAAGAGAGAGAGAGAGAAAGACAGAGATAGAGACTTTAACCATATGTACATCATTACAACACTGTATATATACATAATATGACATTTGTAAAGTCTTTATTCTTTTGTAACTTCTGTGAGTGTAATGTTTACTGTTCATTTTTATTGTTTATGTCACTTTTGTATATTATCTACTTCACTTGCTTTGCTTTGGCAATGTTAACCTGTTTCCCATACCAATAAAGCCCCTTGAATTGAATTGAAAGAGAGACACAGTGAGATTGAAAGAGAGAGAAAGAGAAAGAGAGAGAGAGAGAGAGAGAGAGAGAGAGAGAGAGAACAAAACAAAGCTCTCCCGTAACCCAATTTCCCTTTAATCCTGGCACTGAAACAAAAACATCCCAGAAAGATCCTAAAAGGCTCCAAGAGAAGCAAACTGCAGGCGTCGGGTTTAAGTCCACCCCTTTACCAGAGCCTAACAAACACTTCACAAACACCCCGTCTTAGTGGAGCAACATCGAGAGGAGAAGATGACTCTTGTTTCAAGACAAACGGCTAGGCTGTGAAGTTCACTACATAGCTAAACCAAAACAAACACAAAGCCAAGCCAATGAATAATTCAAGGTTTTCTTTATAAAGCCTTGTTCTTACAAACCACAAACAAATGGCAGGGAACACCCCCCCCCCCCCCCCCCCCCCCCCCCCCCCCCCCCATTGAAAAACACTTTGTTTTGGTCCTTGAATCTTTCTATCCTGGCTGGAGATGAGGGGGGGGATAGATGTGTCTTCTACATATATTAATTAGTCTTTTTTCCAGACATGAAAAACATATTTAGTTGGTTTTGGTGAAAATCTCATAGCATTCTGCCTATGATGTGTCTAGGTAGTTGAGAGGCAGTAGGCCTATGGGTGTGATGTGTGTAGGTGGTTGGTTGAGAGGCAGTAGGCCTATGGGTATGATGTGTCTAGGTGGTTGAGAGGCAGTAGGCCTATGGGTATGATGTGTCTAGGTGGTTGAGAGGCAGTAGGCCTATGGGTATGATGTGTCTAGGTGGTTGAGAGGCAGTAGGCCTATGGGTATGATGTGTCTAGGTGGTTGAGAGGCAGTAGGCCTATGGGTATGATGTGTCTAGGTGGTTGAGAGGCAGTAGGCCTATGGGTATGATGTGTCTAGGTGGTTGAGAGGCAGTAGGCCTATGGGTATGATGTGTCTAGGTGGTTGAGAGGCAGTAGGCCTACGGGTATGATGTGTCTAGGTGGTTGAGAGGCAGTAGGCCTATGGGTATGATGTGTCTAGGTGGTTGAGAGGCAGTAGGCCTATGGGTATGATGTGTCTAGGTGGTTGAAAGGCAGTAGGCCTATGGGTATGATGTGTATAGGTGGTTGGTTGAGAGGCAGTAAGCCTATGGGTATGATGTGTCTAGGTGGTTGAGAGGCAGTAAGCCTATGGGCATGATGTGTGTAGGTGGTTGGTTGAAAGGCAGTAGGACTATGGGCATGATGTGTGTAGGTGGTTGGTTGAGAGGCAGTAGGCCTATGGGTATGATGTGTGTAATTGGTTGGTTGAGAGGCAGTAGGCCTATGGGTATGATGTGTGTAGGTGGTTGGTTGAGAGGCAGTAGGCCTATGGGCATGATGTGTCTAGGTGGTTGAGAGGCAGTAGGCCTATGGGTATGATGTGTGTAGGTGGTTGGTTGAGAGGCAGTAGGCCTATGGGTATGATGTGTCTAGGTGGTTGAGAGGCAGTAGGCCTATGGGTATGATGTGTCTAGGTGGTTGAGAGGCAGTAGGCCTATGGGTTATGATGTGTCTAGGTGGTTGGTTGAGAGGCAGTAGGCCTATGGGTATGATGTGTCTAGGTGGTTGAGAGGCAGTAGGCCTATGGGTATGATGTGTCTAGGTGGTTGAGAGGCAGTAGGCCTATGGGTATGATGTGTCTAGGTGGTTGGTTGAGAGGCAGTAGGCCTATGGGTATGATGTGTGTAGGTGGTTGAGAGGCAGTAGGCCTATGGGTATGATGTGTCTAGGTGGTTGAGAGGCAGTAGGCCTATGGGTATGATGTGTCTAGGTGGTTGGTTGAGAGGCAGTAGGCCTATGGGTATGATGTGTCTAGGTGGTTGAGAGGCAGTAGGCCTATGGGTATGATGTGTGTAGGTGGTTGGTTGAGAGGCAGTAGGCCTATGGGTATGATGTGTCTAGGTGGTTGAGAGGCAGTAAGCCTATGGGTATGATGTGTCTAGGTGGTTGAGAGGCAGTAGGTCTATGGGTATGATGTGTCTAGGTGGTTGAGAGGCAGTAGGCCTATGGGTATGATGTGTCTAGGTGGTTGAGAGGCAGTAGGCCTATGGGTATGATGTGTCTAGGTGGTTGAGAGGCAGTAGGCCTATGGGTATGATGTGTCTAGGTGGTTGAGAGGCAGTAGGCCTATGGGCATGATGTGTCTAGGTGGTTGATAGGCTGTAAGCCTATGGGTATGATGTGTCAAGGTGGTTGAGAGGCAGTAGGCCTATGGGTATGATGTGTCTAGGTGGTTGGTTGAGAGGCAGTAAGCCTATGGGTGTGATGTGTCTAGGTGGTTGAGAGGCAGTAGGCCTATGGGTATGATGTGTCCAGGTGGTTGAGAGGCAGTAAGCCTATGGGTATGATGTGTGTAGGTGGTTGGTTGAGAGGCAGTAGGCCTATGGGTATGATGTGTCCAGGTGGTTGAGAGGCAGTAAGCCTATGGGCATGATGTGTCTAGGTGGTTGAGAGGCAGTAGACCTATGGGTATGATGTGTGTAGGTGGTTGGTTGAGAGGCAGTAGGCCTACGGGTATGATGTGTCTAGGTGGTTGAAAGACAGTAGGCCTATGGGTATGATGTGTGTCTAGGTGGTTGAGAGGCAGTAGGCCGATGGGTATGATGTGTCTAGGTGGTTGGTTGAGAGGCAGTAGGCCTATGGGTGTGATGTGCGTAGGTGGTTGTTTGAGAGGCAGTAGGCCTATGGGTATGATGTGTGTAGGTGGTTGGTTGAGAGGCAGTAAGCCTATGGGTATGATGTGTGTAGGTGGTTGAGAGGCAGTAGGCCTATGGGTATGATGTGTCTAGGTGGTTGGTTGAGAGGCAGTAGGCCTATGGGTGTGATGTGTGTAGGTGGTTGAGAGGCAGTAGGCCTATGGGTATGATGTGTCTAGGTGATTGAGAGGCAGTAGACCTATGGGTATGATGTGTCTAGGTGGTTGGTTGAGAGGCAGTAGGCCTATGGGTATGATGTGTCTAGGTGGTTGAGAGGCAGTAGGCCTATGGGTATGATGTGTGTAGGTGGTTGGTTGAGAGGCAGTAGGCTATGGGTATGATGTGTGTAGGTGGTTGGTTGAGAGGCAGTAGGCCTATGGGTATGATGTGTCTAGGTGGTTGAGAGGCAGTAGGCCTATGGGTATGATGTGTCTAGGTGGTTGGTTGAGAGGCAGTAGGCCTATGGGCATGATGTGTCTAGGTGGTTGAGAGGCAGTAAGCCTATGGGTATGATGTGTCTAGGTGGTTGAGAGGCAGTAGGTCTATGGGTATGATGTGTCTAGGTGGTTGAGAGGCAGTAGGCCTATGGGTATGATGTGTCTAGGTGGTTGAGAGGCAGTAGGCCTATGGGTATGATGTGTCTAGGTGGTTGAGAGGCAGTAGGCCTATGGGTATGATGTGTCTAGGTGGTTGAGAGGCAGTAGGCCTATGGGCATGATGTGTCTAGGTGGTTGATAGGCTGTAAGCCTATGGGTATGATGTGTCTAGGTGGTTGAGAGGCAGTAGGCCTATGGGTATGATGTGTCTAGGTGGTTGGTAGAGAGGCAGTAAGCCTATGGGTGTGATGTGTCTAGGTGGTTGAGAGGCAGTAGGCCTATGGGTATGATGTGTCCAGGTGGTTGAGAGGCAGTAAGCCTATGGGTATGATGTGTGTAGGTGGTTGGTTGAGAGGCAGTAGGCCTATGGGTATGATGTGTCCAGGTGGTTGAGAGGCAGTAAGCCTATGGGCATGATGTGTCTAGGTGGTTGAGAGGCAGTAGGCCTATGGGTGTGATGTGTGTAGGTGGTTGGTTGAGAGGCAGTAGGCCTATGGGCATGATGTGTCTAGGTGGTTGAGAGGCAGTAGGCCTATGGGTATGATGTGTCTAGGTGGTTGAGAGACAGTAGGCCTATGGGTATGATGTGTCTAGGTGGTTGAGAGGCAGTAGGCCTATGGGTATGATGTGTGTAGGTGGTTGGTTGAGAGGCAGTAGGCCTATGGGCATGATGTGTCTAGGTGGTTGAGAGGCAGTAGGCCAATGGGTATGATGTGTCTAGGTGGTTGACAGGCAGTAGGCCTATGGGTATGATGTGTCTAGGTGGTTGAGAGGCAGTAGGCCTATGGGTATGATGTGTCTAGGTGGTTGAGAGGCAGTAGGCCTATGGGTATGATGTGTCTAGGTGGTTGAGAGGCAGTAGGCCTATGGGTATTATGTGTCTAGGTGGTTGAAAGGCAGTAGGCCTATGGGTATGATGTGTGTAGGTGGTTGGTTGAGAGGCAGTAAGCCTATGGGTATGATGTGTCAAGGTGGTTGAGAGGCAGTAAGCCTATGGGCATGATGTGTGTAGGTGGTTGGTTGAAAGGCAGTAGGCCTATGAGCATGATGTGTGTAGGTGATTGGTTGAGAGGCAGTAGGCCTATGGGTATGATGTGTGTAGGTGGTTGGTTGAGAGGCAGTAGGCCTATGGGTATGATGTGTGTAGGTGGTTGGTTGAGAGGCAGTAGGCCTATGGGCATGATGTGTCTAGGTGGTTGAGAGGCAGTAGGCCTATGGGTATGATGTGTGTAGGTGGTTGGTTGAGAGGCAGTAGGCCTATGGGTATGATGTGTCTAGGTGGTTGAGAGGCAGTAGGCCTATGGGTATGATGTGTCTAGGTGGTTGAGAGGCAGTAGGCCTATGGGTATGATGTGTCTAGGTGGTTGAGAGGCAGTAGGCCTATGGGTATGATGTGTCTAGGTGGTTGGTTGAGAGGCAGTAGGCCTATGGGTATGATGTGTCTAGGTGGTTGAGAGGCAGTAGGCCTATGGGTATGATGTGTCTAGGTGGTTGGTTGAGAGGCAGTAGGCCTATGGGTATGATGTGTGTAGGTGGTTGAGAGGCAGTAGGCCTATGGGTATGATGTGTCTAGGTGGTTGAGAGGCAGTAGGCCTATGGGTATGATGTGTCTAGGTGGTTGGTTGAGAGGCAGTAGGCCTATGGGTATGATGTGTCTAGGTGGTTGAGAGGCAGTAGGCCTATGGGTATGATGTGTGTAGGTGGTTGGTTGAGAGGCAGTAGGCCTATGGGTATGATGTGTGTAGGTGGTTGGTTGAGAGGCAGTAGGCCTATGGGTATGATGTGTCTAGGTGGTTGGTTGAGAGGCAGTAGGCCTATGGGCATGATGTGTCTAGGTGGTTGAGAGGCAGTAAGCCTATGGGTATGATGTGTCTAGGTGGTTGAGAGGCAGTAGGTCTATGGGTATGATGTGTCTAGGTGGTTGAGAGGCAGTAGCCCTATGGGTATGATGTGTCTAGGTGGTTGAGAGGCAGTAGGCCTATGGGCATGATGTGTCTAGGTGGTTGATAGGCTGTAAGCCTATGGGTATGATGTGTCAAGGTGGTTGAGAGGCAGTAGGCCTATGGGTATGATGTGTCTAGGTGGTTGAGAGGCAGTAGGCCTATGGAGGTGAAAGAGAAAGTATGCCTTTACATTTCTTGTAGACAATAGGTGATGTCATAACCAAGTTGGCCAGGTATATTCAGACACATTTACTATCTAGTACGGGACTAGCTTGTTTACTGTAGGCTATTGTGTATTGTAGCATCTATAGCATGTGAACATGTATGTCGTATGTGTATTGTAACATCTATAGCATGTGAACATGTATGTAGTATGCAGTATGTGTATTGGGTACAGCATGTGAACATGTATGTAGTATGTAGTATGTGTATTGTAACATCTATAGCATGTGAACATGTATGCAGTATGTAGTATGTGTATTGTAACATCTATAGCATGTGAACATGTATGTAGTATGCAGTATGTGAATTGTAACATCTATAACATGTGAACATGTATGCAGTATGTAGTATGTGTATTGTAACATATAAAGCATGTGAACATGTATGTAGTATGCAGTATGTGTATTGGGTATAGCATGTGAACATGTATGTAGTATGCAGTATGTGTATTGGGTATTGCTTGTGAACATGTATGTAGTATGTGGTATGTGTATTGTAACATCTATAGCATGTGAACATGTATGTAGTATGTGTATTGGGTATAAGATGTGAACATGTATGTATTATGTAGTATATGTATTGGGTAGAGCATGTGAACATGTATGTAGTATGCAGTATGTGCATTGTAACATCTATAGCATGTGAACATGTATGTAGTATGTGTATTGGGTATAGCATGTGAACATGTATGTAGTATGTGTATTGGGTAGAGCATGTGAACATGTATGTAGTATGTAGTATGTGTATTGGGTAGAGCATGTGAACATGTATGTAGTATGTAGTATGTGTATTGGGTAGAGCATGTGAACATGTATGTAGTATGCAGTATGTGTATTGGGTAGAGCATGTGAACATGTATGTAGTATGCAGTATGTGTATTGGGTATAACATGTGAACATGTATGTAGTATGCAGTATGTGTATTGGGTATAACATGTGAACATGTATGTAGTATGCAGTATGTGTATTGGGTATAACATGTGAACATCTATGTAGTATGCAGTATGTGTATTGGGTAGAGCAAGTAGACTGCTGTCATTTCTGTCTTCTAAAATAAGATGTGCTCATCCATACTAACAATATTTCAATCAATACCTCCATCATGCATTATTTTTATGTATGGGTGTATGGGTGGCCCCAGGGGGAATCGAACCCATGACCCATGCTCTACCGATTGAGCTACACAGGACCACATATTCACTCTCTCTGCCTTCACAGGGCCTCATCCCATTAGCCTTTAGCCACACTGGGTTCTCTCCGCTTTCACAGCACCTCATCCCATTAGCCTTTAGCCACACTGGGTTCTCTCCGCTTTCACAGCACCTCATCCCATTAGCCTTTAGCCACACTGGGTTCTCTCTGCTTTCACAGGGCCTCATCCCATTAGCCTTTAGCCACACTGGGTTCTCTCTGCTTTCACAGGGCCTCATCCCATTAGCCTTTAGCCACACTGGGTTCTCTGATATCACAGCACCTCATCCCATTAGCCTTTAGCCACACTGGGTTCTCTGATATCACAGGGCCTCATCCCATTAGCCTTTAGCCACACTGGGTTCTCTCTGCTATCACAGCACCTCATCCCATTAGCCTTTAGCCACACTGGGTTCTCTGATATCCCAGGGCCTCATCCCATTAGCCTTTAGCCACACTGGGTTCTCTGATATCACAGCACCTCATCCCATTAGCCTTTAGCCACACTGGGTTGTCTGATATCACAGCACCTCATCCCATTAGCCTTTAGCCACACTGGGTTCTCTGATATCACAGCACCTCATCCCATTAGCCTTTAGCCACACTGGGTTCTCTGATATCACAGGGCCTCATCCCATTAGCCTTTAGCCACACTGGGTTCTCTGATATCACAGCACCTCATCCCATTAGCCTTTAGCCACACTGGGTTCTATCTGCTTTCACAGGGCCTCATCCCATTAGCCTTTAGCCACACTGGGTTCTCTGATATCACAGGGCCTCATCCCATTAGCCTTTAGCCACACTGGGTTCTATCTGCTTTCACAGGGCCTCATCCCATTAGCCTTTAGCCACACTGGGTTATCTCTGCTATCACAGCACCTCATCCCATTAGCCTTTAGCCACACTGGGTTCTCTGATATCACAGCACCTCATCCCATTAGCCTTTAGCCACACTGGGTTATCTCTGCTATCACAGCACCTCATCCCATTAGCCTTTAGCCACACTGGGTTGTTTCTCCCCACTTCTACTAGCAGCATTTATTACGAGGGGAATGGGATGTTTCACCATCACCACACCTGCTGCTGTGCCTCCCTCTGAGACAAAAGAGGGGGTGTTATAAAGCAGTTAGCTTGCTGCCCTAGCTGGAGACATACAGAGAGAGAGCTAGCCTAACGGTGAGTGTTGCTCGGTGGACTGCGGAGCTGGCTGATGAGCTGGGGCTAATTCAGGGGTGATTATGTCGTTTGCTGGCCCACTAACCCTCTTTAAGCCAGTAATTACCTCCTATTTGAGCGAGGGGAGGCAAGGGGAGGCGAAGGGAGGCACTCCAAAGCAGTTGGGGCCCGCACCACGCGGGGAAGGAAACACACGGACACAGCTGGAGGTGGAATAGGCTGCCGCAGGGCTGGGAGGGGGTGGGGTTGGCTGTAATGGGACTGCTTGGGGGTTAAGGGGGAACCATGGCGCATCACAACCCTAGCCAGGTAGCACCGTAGGCTGGGTAAAGACGGTGGGATTGCTACCCCCCCCCCCCCCTTCCAACACATACTTCAGGTTATAGCCACAGCTAGCGAGCTAAAAGAAAAACAGAGGCTAGGTTCAAAGGCCAGATTAGAGTGTTGGGTTAGAGTGTTGGGTTAGAGTGTTGGGTTAGGGTGTTGGGTTAGAGTGTTGTGTTAGGGTATTGGGTTAGAGTGTTGGGTGTTAGGTGTTGGGTTAAAGTGTTGGGTTAGGGTGTTGGGTGTTAGGTTAGAGTGTTGGGTTAGGGCGTTGGGTTAGAGTGTTGGGTGTTAGGTGTTGGGTTAGAGTGTTGGGTTAGAGTGTTGGGTTAGGGTGTTGGGTTAGGGTGTTGGGTTAGGGTGTTGGGTGTTGAGTTAGGGTATTGGGTTAGAGTGTTGGGTGTTGAGTTAGGGTATTGGGTGTTGAGTGTTGAGTTAGGGTGTTGGGTTAGAGTGTTGAGTTAGGGTGTTGGGTGTTGAGTTAGGGATTTGGGTGTTGGGTGTTGAGTTAGGGTATTGGGTGTTGGGTGTTGAGTTAGGGTATTGGGTGTTGGGTTAGGGAGTTGGGTTAGGGTGTTGGGTGTTGAGTTAGGGTGTTGGGTGTTGGGTTAGAGTGTTGGGTTAGGGTGTTGGGTGTTGAGTTAGAGTATTGGGTTAGAGTGTTGGGTGTTAGGTGTTGAGTAAGGGTATTGGGTGTTGGGTGTTCGGTTAGGGTGTTGGGTTAGGGTGTTGGGTGTTGGGTTAAGAGGTTGGGTTAGAGTGTTGGGTTAGGATGTTGGGTTAGGGTGTTGGGTGTTGGGTTAGGGTGTTGGGTGTTGAGTTAGGGTGTTGGGTTAGGGTGTTGGGTTAAGGTGTTGGGTTAGAGTTAGAGTGTTGGCTTAGCCTGTTAGGGCTACGGGGCAGTATTGACACGGCTGGATAAAAAACATACCCGATTTAATCTGGTTACCACTCCTACCCAGTAACTAGAATATGCATATACTTATTACATATGGATAGAAAACACCCTAAAGTTTCTAAAACTGTTTGAATGGTTTCTGTGAGTATAACAGAACTCAAATGGCAGGTCAAAACCTGAGAGATTCTTTTACAGGAAGTGGCCTGTCTGACCATTTCTTGAACTTCTTTTCCATCTCTATCTTTTACTAAGGATCTCTGCTCTAACGTGACACTTCCTACGTCGTCCATAGGCGCTCAGAGCCCGGGAAAAAACAGAATGTCGTCATCCCAGCCCCAGGCTGAAACACATTATCGCCTTTCTCAAGTGGCCGATCAAGGGACACTGGGCTTAGGCGCGTGACCCGACCGCCCCCGCCTTTGTGATTTTTTCCTCTGTTTGCCGAAAAGGAGATTCCCTGTCGGAATATTATTGCTTTTCTACGAGAAAAATGGCGTAAAAATTGATTTTAAACAGCGGTTGACATGCTTCGAAGTACGGTAATGGAATATTTAGAATTTTTTTGTCACGAATTGCACCATGCGCGCGACCCTTCTTTACCATTTCGGATAGTGTCTGGAACGCACGAACAAAACGCCGCTATTCGGATATAACGATGGATTATTTTGGACCAAACCAGCATTTGTTATTGAAGTAGCAGTCCTGGGAGTGCATTCTGACGAAGACAACAAAAGGTAATCAAACTTTTATAATAGTAAATATGATTATGGTGAGTGCTAAACTTGCCGGGTGTCTAAATAGCTAGCCCGTGATGCCTGGGCTATGTACTTAGAATATTGCAAAATGTGCTTTCACCAAAAAGCTATTTTAAAATCGGACATATCGAGTGCATAGAGGAGGTCTGTATCTATAATTCTTAAAATAATTGTTATGCTTTTTGTGAACGTTTATCGTGAGTAATTTAGTAAAATGTTAGCGAATTCCCCGGAAGTTTGCGGGGGGTATGCTAGTTCTGAACGTCACATGCTAAAATGTTAGCGAATTCCCCGGAAGTTTGCGGGGGGTATGCTAGTTCTGAACGTTTTTGATATAAATATGAACTTGATTGAACAAAACATGCATGTATTGTATAACATAATGTCCTAGGGTTGTCATCTGATGAAGATCATCAAAGGTGAGTGCTGCATTTAGCTGTCTTCTGGGTTTTGGTGACATTATATGCTGGCTTGAAAAATGGGTGTCTGATTATTTCTGGCTTGGTACTCTGCTGACATAATCTAATGTTTTGCTTTCGTTGTAAAGCCTTTTTGAAATCGGACAGTGTGGTTAGATTAACGAGAGTCTTGTCTTTAAATAGCTGTAAAATAGTCATATGTTTGAGAAATTGAAGTAATAGGATTTTTAAGGTTTTGAAAATCGCGCCACAGGCTTCAAGTGGCTGTTACGTAGGTGGGACGAATTCGTCCCGCCTAGCCCATAGAGGTTAAGGTGTTGGGTGTTGAGTTAGGGTGCTGGGTGTTGAGTTAGGGTGTTGGGTTAGGGTGTTGGGTTAGAGTTAGGGTTAGGGTGTTGAGTGTTGAGTTAACCTCTCTTGGGTAGGGGGCAGTATTTTGACGTCCGGATGAAAAGCGTGCCCGTAGTAAACTGCCTGCTACTCAGGCCCAGAAGCTAAGATATGCATATTATTAGTAGATTTGTATAGAAATCACTCTGAAGTTTCTAAAACAGTTTGAATGATGTCTGTGAGTATAACAGAACTCATATGGCAGGCAAAAACCTGAGAAAAAATCCAACCAGGAAGTGGGAAATCTGAGGTTTGTAGTTTTTCAAGTGATTGCCTATCTAATATACAGTGTCTGTGGGGTCATTTTGCACTTCCTAAGGCTTCCACTAGATGTCAACAGTCTTTAGAACGTTGTTTCATGCTTATACTATGAATGGGGAGAGAATAAGAGCTCTTGGAATCAGATGACTGAGAAATGGTGTGTTCCTTTTCATTTCTGAAGACAAAGGAATCGTCCAGTTGGAATATTATGGAAGATTTATGATAAAAACATCCTAAAGATTGATTCTATACATCGTTTGACATGTTTCTACGAATTGTAATAGAACTTTTTTGACTTTTCGTCTGAACTTACTGCGCGAGCACAGTGCATTTGGATTACTCGACTGAACGCGCGAACAAAAAGGAGGCATTTGGACATAAATATGGACTTTATCGAAACAAAACAAACATTTATTGTGGAACTGGGATTCCTGGGAGTGCATTCCGATGAAGATCATCAAAGATAAGTGAATATTTATAATGCTATTTGTGACTTCTTTTGACTCCAAAATGGCGGGTATCTGTATGGCTTGTTTTGATGTCTGAGCGCTGTACTCAGATTATTGCAAAGTTTGCTTTCGCCGTAAAGCTTTTTTGACATCTGACACAGCGGTTGCATTAAGGAGAAGTGTATCTATAATTCTGTGCATAACACTTGTATCTTTTATCAAAGTTTATGATGAGTATTTCTGTAAATTGATGTGCTCATTCACCGGAAGTTTTGGAGGCAAAACATTTCTGAACATTACACGCCAATGTAAAATGGGGTTTTTGGATATAAATATGAACTTTATCGAGCAAAACATACATGTATTGTGCAACATGAAGTCCTATGAGTACCATCTGATGAAGATCATCAAAGGTTAGTGATTAATTTTAGCTGTATTTCTGTTTTTTGTGACGCCTCTCCTTGCTTGGAAAATGGCTGTGTGGTTTTTCTTGTCTAGGTGCTGACCTAACATAATCTAATGCTATGCTTTCGCCGTAAAGCCTTTTTGAAATCGGACACCGTGGTTGGATTAACGAGAAGATTATCTTTAAAATGGTGTATAATACTTGTATGTGTGAGAAATTTGAATTATGAGATTTTTGTTGTTTTGAATTTGGCGCTCTGCTATTTCACTGGCTGTTGGTGAGGTGGGACGCTACCGTCCCACATACCCCAGAGAGGTTTTAAGGTGTTGGGTTAGGGTGTTGGGTGTTGAGTAAAGGTGTTGGGTTAGGGTGTTGGATGTTTGTTTAGTGTGTTGGGTTAGGGTGTTGGGTTAGGGTGTTGGGTTAGGGTTAGGGTGTTGGGTTAAGGTGTTGGGTTAGTGTGTTGGGTGTTGAGTTAAGGTGTTGGGTTAGGGTGTTGGATGTTTGTTTAGTGTGTTGGGTTAGGGTGTTGGGTTAGGGTTAGGGTGTTGGGTTAAGGTGTTGGGTTAGGGTTAGGGTGTTGGGTTAGGGTTAAGGTGTTTGGTGTTGAGTTAGGGTGTTGGGTGTTGGGTTAGGGTGTTGGGTGTTGAGTTAAGGTGTTGGGTTAGGGTGTTGGATGTTTGTTTAGTGTGTTGGGTTAGGGTGTTGGGTTAGGGTGTTGAGTTAGGGTTAGGGTGTTGGGTTAGGGTGGTTAAGGTGTTTGGTGTTGAGATAGGGTGTTGGGTGTTGAGTTAGGGTTAGGGTGTTGGGTTAGGGTGTTTGGTGTTGAGTTAGGGTGTTGGGTGTTGGGTTAGGGTGTTTGGTGTTGAATTAGGGAGTTGGGTGTTGGGTTAGGGTGTTGGGTGTTGAGTTAGGGTTAGGGTTGAGTCTCTATTGTCAAGAGACAAGAGGTGAAAACGCAAAGCAGCTTTACTAAGGTCTATTATACTATACGATTACACATCCTACCCAGACTACCACCTTCCCCCCTAACACCACACACACACACACACACACACACACACACACACACACACACACACACACACACACACACACACACACACACACACACACACACACACACACACACACACACACACACACACACACACACACACACACACACACACACACACACACACACACACACCAGACCAAATTGGGCTTGTAGCGATAGACGGTGGAAGGATGCGAGAGAGATCCATGGTTAGGAGACTCGTGGAATCAGGTTTCCATATTGTAGCTTGATCTAAGGGGGGGAAATCCAGTCCATTTAACTTGACTTTCAAGGAAATTTGACTTTCGTTAATGCCACTGAAATGCAATACTCTAAGGAAGCAATTTGGAGACCAGAGAACATAGTAATAACCTGTGTGATATTATTATGTTATTATCATAATTACCCTCATGACCACATGGTTTTAATTAGAATATATGTGTAACCCCTGGAGGGGGGGAGTTGAAAGTAGGTAAAGATATTTTACAATTGTTCCCTTATGCTCCTTCAGCTGCGAGGAGGAGGAGGAGGAGGAGGATTGGAGGAAGCACTGCTGGAGAGATGAGGTGATGTTTCTTTCTTTACTTCTATCTTCATGTTGCTCCTTGACATCTTTCTATCGCTCAAAACACATACCCCTCCTCCTTCCATATCTCTCCCTTTCTCACACATTCTCTCTCTTCCTCTCTCTCTCTCTCTCTCTCTCTCTCTTTCACCCTTCTCTCTCTCCTCCTACCCAACTCACTCTCTCTCTTTCTTTCTCTCTCTCTCTCTGTTCTCTCTCTCTGCAGAGGAGGGCCTTCCCCATCAGTGCACCACTTTTACGAATCGATGACTTAATCTGTTGAACCAAACAAGTGAGCAGCGACCGCTTCAACCTCATTCATTTCCTCCCCCACCATCACCATCACTA
This sequence comes from Salmo salar, assembly GCF_965601325.2. Classification (NCBI taxonomy): domain Eukaryota; kingdom Metazoa; phylum Chordata; class Actinopteri; order Salmoniformes; family Salmonidae; genus Salmo; species Salmo salar. Next base: position 38,330,757 of record NC_138308.1, on the reverse strand, counting down.
CCACTGCTAGCACAGCACGCCTCAGGGGGGGGGGGGGGGGGGGGGGGGTTTAGACTGACAGCAGACAGAGAAAGAAAAGAACAAAGGGTGGACTGAGAGAAAGAAAGAAAGAAAGGAAGACAAGGACAGAGTAAGAGAGGCAGAGCTTCCCACCACACGTATCCACCTCTTTCCTCCCAGACTACTGCTCTAACATAGTTCATTCCTGGCAGTGGATGAGCCACCTAATACAACAGGCAGGTAGCATCACTCTCAATCCACCTTGCATAGACACATGCTCCCCTTGCCTCCCCTTGCCTCCCCCTGTCTCCCCTACCTCCTCCTGCCTCCTCCTCCTGTCTCCCCCTACCTCCTCCTGCCTCCTCCTGCCTCCTCCTCCTGTCTCCCCCAACCTCCTCCTGCCTTCCCCTGCCTCCCCCTGTCTCCCCTACCTCCCCTACCTCCTCCTGCCTCCTCCTCCTGTCTCCCCCTACCTCCTCCTGCCTTCCCCTGCCTCCCCCTGTCTCCCCTTACCTCCCCTACCTCCTCCTGTCTCCCCCTACCTCCTCCTGCCTCCACCGTCTCCCCTCCATCCCCTTACCTCCCCCACCTCCTCCTGTCTCTCCCTACTCCTCCTGCCTCCTCCTGTCTCCCCCTACCTCCTCCTGTCTCACCCTACCTCCTCCTGCCTCCTCCTGTCTCCCCCTGCCTCCACCGTCTCCCCTCCCATTCCCTACCTCCTCCTTCCTCCCCCTCCCTCCCATCACCTCCCCTTCCTCCCCCTTCTTGCCCCTACCTCCCCCTCTTCCACCTCCCTCCCCCTTCGCCCCCTGCCTCCCCCTACTTCCTCCTAAGGGACACCACGGATCATCTGGTATGACTCTAAACACACCAGCAGCACCTCTATGCCTCTGTTAGCTCTGGAGACAAAGATACTACATACTGTAGAGATACACACAGACAATGTACTCAGATTCTATACACAGCTTCATAAATACACACTGTTTCCTCTGTTTTATGACTCTGGTAGCTCTAGAGACAGAGATAGTAGATAAAAAAACACACAGCTTTATAAATACTGTTTCAGATGGTGAAATGCATTATAGTCGTATTGTAAGAAATGTTTTAGAGAAAGGGAATGCATCACTGTTGCCATTGCTTTTTGTTAGAGCTGTAGAAATACATTATAGATCAGCAACACACAGTTTTCCATTACCTCTGTTACGGCTATAGAAAATACATTATAGATCAGCAACACACGGTTTTCCATTACCTCTGTACGGCTATAGAAAATGCATTATAGATCAGCAACACATTGTTTTCCATTACCTCTGTTACGGCTATAGAAAGTACATTATAGATCAGCAGCACACTGATTTACATTACCTCTGTCACTGCTACAGAATATACATTACAGAACAGCAACATATAGCTTTCTCTAAATGGGAATGTGAGTCCCAAACGTTCCATGAGTGTGTCTGAAATTCTATACTGTAGTTTAGGCTGAAGATAATCCAGAGGTTTAACTATCCCCAATCTACTGTTACTTCCTGATTCTGCTGGTCCATACGAAATCAATGGTGGCAAAGACAAAGAGCATGTTAAAAGGCTCAGCCGACCCATAAACAGATGATGTACTTCCATAAAATGGCATAAAATCATTTTATCTTCCGTCAGAGACAGAGAGATAGACCCACAGTAAAGGCACACAGTAAAATGTCCCTAAACCTCACCACTGAAAAACACTCTGATTGTGCTGGCTTTGCAACATCCACTGGCTTGTAAATGAGCAACTGAAGGTAAGGGGGAGGGAGAGAGTGAGAGAGAGAGAGAGAGAGAGAGAGAGAGAGAGAGAGAGAGGGAGGGAAAGTGAGAAAGAACAAGAGGTAATGAGAGACAGAGAAAGAGAGAAGGCGTCTACAACTGCTGGGAATTCCTTGCCTTTCCGAGGGTAATATTTGTCTCAAGAAGGGGAGAGTAGGAGAAAGAGAGAGAAATAAAAAGAGAGAGAGAAAAAACAGAGAGAGAATAAGCATAGAGAAAGAGAGAGATAATAGGCAGAGAGAGAAAGGGAGAAGCAGAGAGAGAGAGAGAGAGAGAGAGAAGCAGAGAGCGAAAGGGAAGAGAGAGCTCACAGGCCCCTGAACAGCACGCTTGGGTGAGATTACAAGTGGGAGGAACTGAATTGATAAATTAGTTCAGGCAACGTGCAAACTGATTACCGCGACTGCACTGCCATAGAATCCATCAGGCACACCGGCACACAGAGACACACACAACACACACACACACACCACACACACACACACACACACACACACACACACACACACACACACACACACACACACACACACACACACACACACACACACACACACACTCAGACATTGCTGAGTGAAGCGAACACTTAGAGAAATGCAGAGAGATATAAACAAACCACACACATACACAGTACAGAGACCTACATGAAACACAAACACACACACACACACCACACACACACCAGAGTGTATCTAGGGCGGAGTGTAGTGGTACACAGTGGATGGAGAATCTGCAGCGGCTGTAAGTAAAAGGTATTGAGCTGCTGACTCCAGAGAGCTAGACAAATCCCAGAGAACTAAAACTCACAGCACACACACAGAGACAGAGGAAAATGAAGGCTAGCAGCTAGCAACTAATGACAACAACGTTAGCTAGTTAATTATCTTGGCTAGGCTATCGCTAGCACAGACCCAGACAGAGGAGAATAAACTCCAAACAATTAGCAGTAACAGCTAATGCCATTTCGCTCTCTATAGCATTAGCTAGCTATTCCTAGAAAGCTAAAGGTCACAACAGTTCAACCACAGCCAGAGGAGAATAACATGGCTAGCATCAATAAGCTAATAGCTATTGCTAATGTTATTGTTCTCTCGATAGCGTTAGCTAGCTATTTCTCTCAGCTAGTCCATTGCTAACACCGTACTACACTTGTGCCAAAAATAGCTACATATGCAAAAAAACAACATGTTTTACCTTTATTTAACCTGGTATGTCAATTAAGAAAAACATATCATTTACAATGAAGGCAAGAGGCAAAAGGCCTCCTGTAGGACGGCGGCTGTGATAAAAATAAAAAAAGGCAAAAAACAATGTAAGCCAAAAACGGACAACACAGACAGAAGACAACATGCTATGCAATATACAGCTACACCCACAGTATGTAATATGTATTGCTGTTTTACCTTTAGGTGTGAGTAAGCTATAGCTAACGCTACATTAACATCAGGGGTCCTGTAGCTCATCATGCTACTGTTCTACCTTTAGGTGTGAGAAACTATAGCTAACGCTACATTAGCATTAGGGGTCCTGTAGCTCATCATGCTACTGTTCTACCTTTAGGTGTGAGTAAGCTATAGCTAACGCTACATTAACATCAGGGGTCCTGTAGCTCATCATGAGGTTATAGCTAGATACTGTATGGAAAACCAGCCTCAAGCTAACCGCAGCATTGTATTACAGCTTTTTTTGTTGCTGACGCTTCTCTCTGCACGTCACACACACACTCCAATACATACCAGAGTGATAGTGAGAAACTCTACACCCCACGCAAGCACTGATGTCACCCTGGAGATGGTTGTGTTATTGTGTGTGTGTGTGTGTGTGTGTGTGTTTGTGTGTGCATTGGCCAGAGGCAGTGTGTGCGTGTGTGTGTGTGTGTGTGTGTGTGTGTGTGTGTGTGTGTGTGTGTGTGTGTGTGTGTGTGTGTGTGTGTGTGTGTGTGTGTGTGTGTGTGTGTGTGTGTGTGTGTGTGTGTGTGTGTGTGTGTGTGTGTGCATTGGCCCGAGGCAGAGTGTGAAGCTTTTATTGGGATTTGCAAATCAACTACAAGTGATAAGTGGAGAGAGAATCTGCAGAGCTTTCACACATCCAAGGGACTAGGCCTGTGTCCATACTAGGCCTGTGTCCATACTCCAGCTAGCCAAATGAGGTCTCAACACCAGCCTAGGTCACCCATGATACAAGTCAGTGTTTGACGTCTATCCATGTCTGAGGACGCTGGGAGATGATGTGTAAACTGGCCACTAGGGGCAACAGTGAGTGCTGTTACCTTCAAGTAGGTTTGTTTTTTTTTAGGGCGGTGTGGACGGGGATGGTGGATCACTGGATTCAAACATCCAACCTTTGGAATCAGATGCAGATGCTTCCAACCGTCCACCATCTCCTAGCAAAACCCAAACCTACTTGAAGGTAACAGCACTCACTGTTGCCCCTAGTGGCCAGTTTTCACATCATCTCCCAGCGTCCTCAGACATGGATAGACGTCAAATACTGACTTGTATCATGGGTGACCTAGGCTGGTGTTGAGACCTCATTTGGCTAGCTGGAGTATGGACACAGGCCTAGTATGGACACAGGCCTAGTATGGACACAGGCCTAGTCCCTTGGAAAGTTGCTTTAGAGACTTTTGTTTTTTGCCAATCCCAAACCTTAACCCCTACCTTAAACATTTTGAGTAAATGCCTAAACTTAATCTGAAACATTTGCAACAACTTTGAAATTTGAAATTTGAGAAACATGGATGAACGTCTCACTCTCACACACACACACACACACACACACACACACACACACACACACACACACACACACACACACACACACACACACACACACACACACACACACACACACACACACACACACACACACACACACACACACACACACACACACACACACACACACACACACACACACTCAGTCTCTTGCTAACTCCTCTCGTCCAGCTGATAATTGTGAATAGTACCACTGAGATCCAGAGGCAGAGCATGAGGCCATGGTTTATCTAATAGACGCTGATGAAACCACCTATCAACTCTGGTCTGTCTGTTAAGAGGGGACACAGTAGAACCCAGATCTACTGTTAGATATCCCTACATTACTCATCTCATATGTATATACTGTACTCTATACCATCTACTGCATCTTGCCATCCTGATGTAATGTATCACTAGCCACCTTAAACAATGCTACTTTATATAATGTTTTCATACCCTACAATACTCATCTCATATGTATATACTGTACTCCATTCCATCTATTACATCTTGCCTATGCCGTTCGGCCATCACTCATTTATATATTTTTATGTATTCGTATTCATTCCTTTACACTTGTGTGTACAAGGTAGTTGTTGTGAAATTGTTAGATTACTTGTTAGATATTACTGCATGGTCGGAACTAGAAGCACAAGCATTTCGCTACACTTGCATTAACACCTGCTAACCATGTTTATGTGACAAATACATTTGATTTGATTTGATTTGAGATACTGCTGAGTACATCTAACAATGTATGTCTGCTAAGAGGGGACATTGTATAACCCAGATCTACTGTTAGATACTGCTGAGTACATCTAACAATGTATGTCTGCTAAGAGGGGACACTGTATAACCCAGATCTACTGTTAGATACTGCTGAGTACATCTAACAATGTATGTCTGCTATGAGGGGACACTGTATAACCCAGATCTACTGTTAGATACTGCTGAGTACATCTAACAATGTATGTCTGCTAAGAGGGGACACTGTATAACCCAGATCTACTGTTAGATACTGCTGAGTACATCTAACAATGTATGTCTGCTATGAGGGGACACTGTATAACCCAGATCTACTGTTAGATACTGCTGAGTACATCTAACAATGTATGTCTGCTAAGAGGGGACACTGTATAACCCAGATCTACTGTTAGATACTGCTGAGTACATCTAACAATGTATGTCTGCTATGAGGGGACACTGTATAACCCAGATCTACTGTTAGATACTGCTGAGTACATCTAACAATGTATGTCTGCTAAGAGGGGACACTGTATAACCCAGATCTACTGTTAGATACTGCTGAGTACATCTAACAATGCTGTATAGGTATAAGCAACATGCTAATAACGAAGTTGTGCAGAGTTTACATAGATCCAGTGTTTTCAGATCACCACTAGAGCCTAGGAGGAGAGGGTCTAGGGGTCCGTTTGGAAGGGGGCCTAAGGGCTCAGATACAGCAGTAGACAACCCAGAGTTCTTAGCACCTCAGAGCATATTGCGGCTGTTATTTGCAAACTAAGTGGAAATGTCGGCAATCAGACGTCTACAGCGGGTGGTGTGAAAAAAACACATTGCTCTGAACGATCGGCAGACTAACACTAGATCCACATTCGGTGTGATTAATGCGAGACTAAAGTCTGAGTGTTCGAGGGAGTCATTTTGGAAACCTGGCAACTGTTGATCCCTTCCAGCGCTACTGACCGACCTTGATGCTTCGTAAAGTTCTCACGTTCTCAAGGAAACGAACCCCCCACTCCCTTGACCAAACCCAGACACACACACACACACACACACACACACACACACACACACACACACACATCCCAGCCAGATACAGCCCCCAACAGCCTTGGTTTGTAGCAGCCATTTTGAGGTTGTGGTTCAAAGGTGACGTGAATTAAAAGTTAACTGCTCTGGCGGGACATTAAACAGAGGGGGAAGAGTTTCAATACATAGAGGCAGAAAGAGAGAAACCTAAATTCCCATATCTATTAAGTGAAATACCACAGTGTGTCACCATAGCAGCAAGATCCACAGCAGTAAGATGTGTGACCTGTTGCCACAAGAAAAGGGCAACCAGTGAAGAACAAACACCATTGTAAATACAAACCATTTTTATATTTATTTATTTTCCCTTTTGTACTTTAACTATTTGCACATCGTTAAAACACTGTACAGAGACATAATATGACATCTGAAATGTCTCTATTCTTCTGAAACTTTGTGAGTGTAATGTTTACTGTTCATTTCTGATTGTTTATTTAACCTTTGTTCATGATCTATTTCACGTGTTTTGGTAATGTAAACATACACTTCCCATGCCAGTAACCCAGAGAGAGAGACAGGGAGTTAATCAAATTGCTACCCAGACTATTTGCATTGAACCCCTCCCTTTGTTATATGATGCTGCTACTCACTGTTTATTATCTATGCCTGGTCCCTTTACCTCTGCCTACATGTACTGTACATATTACCTCAATAACTTAGACTAACCTGTACCTCCACTCATTGACTCGGTACTGGTACACCTGTATATAGCCTCGTTATTGTTGTTTTATTGTGTTACGTTTTTATTAAATGTTTTACTTTAGTTTATTTAGTAAAGATTATCTTTCTTAAAACTACATTGTTGGTTAGGGGCTTGTAAGTAAGCATTTCACTGTAAGGTCAACACCTGTTGTATTCAGAGCATGTGATTTGATTTGATTTGTGAAAGAGAGAGAAACCTGGCTGAAAGACTGAACAGAAAGAGACAGAAAGAGTGAACAGAAAGAGAGAAAGAGTGAACAGAAAGAGACAGAAAGAGTGAACAGAAAGAGACAGAAAGAGTGAAAAGAAAGAGACAGAAAGAGTGAACAGAAAGAGAGAAAGAGTGAACAGAAAGAGAGAAAGAGTGAACAGAAAGAGACAAAGAGTGAACAGAAAGAGACAGAAAGAGTGAACAGAAAGAGACAGAAAGAGTGAACAGAAAGAGAGAAAGAGTGAACAGAAAGAGAGAAAGAGTGAACAGAAAGAGAGAAAGAGTGAACAGAAAGAGAGAAAGAGTGAACAGAAAGAGACAGAAAGAGTGAACAGAAAGAGACAGAAAGAGTGAACAGAAAGAGACAGAAAGAGTGAACAGAAAGAGACAGAAAGAGTGAACAGAAAGAGACAGAAAGAGTGAACAGAAAGAGAGAAAGAGTGAACAGAAAGAGAGAAAGAGTGAACAGAAAGAGACAGAAAGAGTGAACAGAAAGAGACAGAAAGAGTGAACAGAAAGAGACAGAGTGAAACAGAAAGAGACAGAAAGAGTGAACAGAAAGAGAGAAAGAGTGAACAGAAAGAGAGAAAGAGTGAACAGAAAGAGAGAAAGAGTGAACAGAAAGAGACAGAAAGAGTGAACAGAAAGAGACAGAAAGAGTGAACAGAAAGAGACAGAAAGAGTGAACAGAAAGAGACAGAAAGAGTGAACAGAAAGAGAGAAAGAGTGAACAGAAAGAGAGAAAGAGTGAACAGAAAGAGACAGAAAGAGTGAACAGAAAGAGACAGAAAGAGTGAACAGAAAGAGACAGAAAGAGTGAACAGAAAGAGACAGAAAGAGTGAACAGAAAGAGACAGAAAGAGTGAACAGAAAGAGAGAAAGAGTGAACAGAAAGAGAGAAAGAGTGAACAGAAAGAGACAGAAAGAGTGAACAGAAAGAGAAAGAAAGAGTGAACAGAAAGAGACAGAAAGAGTGAACAGAAAGAGACAGAAAGAGTGAACAGAAAGAGACAGAAAGAGTGAACAGAAAGAGAGAAAGAGTGAACAGAAAGAGACAGAAAGAGTGAACAGAAAGAGACAGAGTGAAACAGAAAGAGACAGAAAGAGTGAACAGAAAGAGACAGAAAGAGTGAACAGAAAGAGAGAAAGAGTGAACAGAAAGAGAGAAAGAGTGAACAGAAAGAGACAGAGTGAAACAGAAAGAGACAGAGTGAAACAGAAAGAGACAGAAAGAGTGAACAGAAAGAGACAGAAAGAGTGAACAGAAAGAGACAGAAAGAGTGAACAGAAAGAGACAGAAAGAGTGAACAGAAAGAGAGAAAGAGTGAACAGAAAGAGAGAAAGAGTGAACAGAAAGAGACAGAAAGAGTGAACAGAAAGAGACAGAAAGAGTGAACAGAAAGAGACAGAAAGAGTGAACAGAAAGAGACAGAAAGAGTGAACAGAAAGAGACAGAAAGAGTGAACAGAAAGAGACAGAAAGAGTGAACAGAAAGAGACAGAAAGAGAGAACAGAAAGAGAGAAAGAGTGAACAGAAAGAGACAGAAAGAGTGAACAAAAAGAGACAGAGTGAACAGAAAGAGACAGAAAGAGTGAACAGAAAGAGACAGAAAGAGTGAACAGAAAGAGACAGAAAGAGTGAACAGAAAGAGAGAAAGAGTGAACAGAAAGAGACAGAGTGAAACAGAAAGAGACAGAAAGAGTGAACAGAAAGAGACAGAAAGAGTGAACAGAAAGAGACAGAAAGAGTGAACAGAAAGAGACAGAGTGAAACAGAAAGAGACAGAAAGAGTGAACAGAAAGAGACAGAAAGAGTGAACAGAAAGAGACAGAAAGAGTGAACAGAAAGAGACAGAAAGAGTGAACAGAAAGAGACAGAAAGAGTGAACAGAAAGAGAGAAAGAGTGAACAGAAAGAGAGAAAGAGTGAACAGAAAGAGACAGAAAGAGTGAACAGAAAGAGACAGAAAGAGTGAACAGAAAGAGACAGAGTGAAACAGAAAGAGACAGAAAGAGTGAACAGAAAGAGAGAAAGAGTGAACAGAAAGAGAGAAAGAGTGAACAGAAAGAGAGAAAGAGTGAACAGAAAGAGACAGAAAGAGTGAACAGAAAGAGACAGAAAGAGTGAACAGAAAGAGACAGAAAGAGTGAACAGAAAGAGACAGAAAGAGTGAACAGAAAGAGAGAAAGAGTGAACAGAAAGAGAGAAAGAGTGAACAGAAAGAGACAGAAAGAGTGAACAGAAAGAGACAGAAAGAGTGAACAGAAAGAGACAGAAAGAGTGAACAGAAAGAGACAGAAAGAGTGAACAGAAAGAGACAGAAAGAGTGAACAGAAAGAGAGAAAGAGTGAACAGAAAGAGACAGAGTGAAACAGAAAGAGACAGAAAGAGTGAACAGAAAGAGACAGAAAGAGTGAACAGAAAGAGACAGAGTGAAACAGAAAGAGACAGAAAGAGTGAACAGAAAGAGAGAAAGAGTGAACAGAAAGAGAGAAAGAGTGAACAGAAAGAGACAGAAAGAGTGAACAGAAAATCAGAGGGGAAACTCGTATCTCCATCCATCTGTCTCTCTCTTTCTCTCTTTCCAACTAACATTCCATCCAGCTCTCTCTCTCTCCATCCAGCTCATCAAATCAAATCAATCGTTCCATCCATCTCTCTCTCTCTTTCCATCAATCGTTCCATCATCCATCTTTCTCTTGCCATCTATCATTCCATCCATCCATCTCTCTCTCTCTCTTTCCATCAATCGTTCCATCCATCCATCTCTTGCCATCTATCATTCCATCCATCATGACACAGATGGTCTTTCAGGTGTCCATGTCAGGAGTGATGGCCTCCCTCTCCCCCCATGCCCCAACCATACAGACTCTACCATTATCTCCTCCTCCTCCTCCTCCCCCTCTCCCCCCATGCCCCAACCATACAGACTCTACCATTATCTCCTCCTCCTCCTCCTCCCCCTCTCCCCCCATGCCCCAACCATACAGACTCTACCATTATCTCCTCCTCCTCCTCCTCTCCCCCCATGCCCCAACCATACAGACTCTACCATTATCTCCTCCTCCTCCTCCTCCCCCTCTCCCCCCATGCCCCAACCATACAGACCCTACCATTATCCCCTCCTCCTCCTCCTCTCCCCCCATGCCCCAACCATACAGACTCTACCATTATCTCCTCCTCCTCCTCCTCCCCCTCTCCCCCCATGCCCCAACCATACAGACTCTACCATTATCTCCTCCTCCTCCTCCTCTCCCCCCATGCCCCAACCATACAGACTCTACCATTATCTCCTCCTCCTCCTCCTCCCCCTCTCCCCCCATGCCCCAACCATACAGACTCTACCATTATCCCCTCCTCCTCCTCCTCCTCCCCCTCTCCCCCCATGCCCCAACCATACAGACTCTACCATTATCCCCTCCTCCTCCTCCTCCCCCTCTCCCCCCATGCCCCAACCATACGGACTCTACCATTATCCGTCCTCCTCATCCTCCCCTCTCCCCCCATGCCCCAACCATACAGACTCTACCATTATCCCGTCCTCTTCCTCCTCCCCCTCTCCCCCCATGCCCCAACCATACAGACTCTACCATTATCCCCTCCTCCTCCTCCCCCTCTCCCCCCATGCCCCAACCATACGGACTCTACCATTATCTCCTCCTCCTCCTCCCCCTCTCCCCCCATGCCCCAACCATACAGACTCTACCATTATCCCCTCCTCCTCCTCCTCCCCCTCTCCCCCCATGCCCCAACCATACGGACTCTACCATTATCCCCTCCTCCTCCTCCCCCTCTCCCCCCATGCCCCAACCATATGGACTCTACCATTATCTCCTCCTCCTCCTCTCCCCCCATGCCGCCACCAGATGGACGTGTCTGACCATCTCATTCCTTCACTCATGACTCCCAAGACTGTCAGTCTACTGGAGAAGATGGGTCACTGGCCATGAATACACATACCCCCCCCCACACACACACACACACACACACACACACACACACACACACACACACACACACACACACACACACACACACACACACACACACATTTGTGCGAGCAAATGAGTGTGTGCGAGCGTGTGTGTGTGTGCGTGTGTGTGTGTGTTCAGGGGGTCAGTCCACCAAGAGAAGCCCCCATAGAGAGGGCCCTGTCAAGAGAGGTAATGGATGATGTTTTCATTACAAAGTGTGGGGTGTGTGTGTGTGTGTGTGTGTGTGTGTGTGTGTGTGTGTGTGTGTGCTAGAATTGACTCAGCTGCCACCTCTTTGACACCAACTACTATAACGAGTGGCAAAGACATTCAGTCATCACTTCCAAATGTCTGACAACACACACACACACACACACACACACACACACACACACACACACACACACACACACACACACACACACACACACACACACACACACACATTCACACACACACACACACACACACACACACACACACACACACACACACACACACACACAACCACCCACCCAGCGAGCCAGCCAGCCAGCCAGCCAGCCAGCCACCCAGCCACCCAGCGAGCCAGCCACCCAGCCAGCCAGAGAGTCAGAACAGCTGAGGGCTGAGGGTCAAGAAAACTGAAAACAAATGTATCTTTGTTTTTTTTGCAAAGCACACAAAGACAAGCTTAGATGAAATAAAACATGTTCAGTGGTATTGATGTGCCAAGGCAGGGTAACCTGGCCGTGTGCTGCCTGCAATCTCCTTCAACTCTTTATTTGGTAGTGGAGCCTCAGATTCTGACTGGCACTTAGATAGAATTCTGAAATAATCAGAGACCTTAGGCCACATATAGCAGAGATAAACTCCATCTCAATACGAAGATGAAATGCGTTTTGGTCTTGTTTTACTTCAACATGAATGGATGAATGGAAAACAGCAACAACAACAATGAATAGTGGAAGGATTGAAGCCAAGAGTTTTCAGTCTGGGGAACATTCAGAACCACATGGGTGACATTTGACCAGAGCCAATATGGAATAGGGTGCCATTTCACCAGAGCCAATAGGGAATAGGGTGCCATTTGGGACTCAAACGTGAAGTTCTGTGATCAATTTTGTTAATTTTGTTATTTTTGTTTATTTAACCTTTATTTAGCTTTGGAGTAAATTTCTGGAATGGAAGTAATGGCAGCTAGGTAAGTCTCCATTGAGGTTTGGGGCAAAATGAAGCCATGCTTGTCCAGGGCGAAGTTTTGGCAGGATGGCAGCACTCCGCCAGGTCTAGGTAATCTGACCTCAAAGGTTTATTGTAAAGATCTCAGATGTCTCTCCCTCCAGCCCTAACCTTACCCATTAGTAGTATTAACCAATGCTGACCCTGTATCAGAGGTTAGCTAGTGACTACATCTAGACTTAGATAGTGGTTACCACTCCCCTCCCACCATCCAAACCCCCAAACCCCTCTCTCAGCCCACGGTACTTCTACCTCCTCACTTAACCTGGTTTTCTGTAAGGATCCTGGGCCTCCCACGAGCCTCCCTTCATCTCCTCTCAGCTCCTCTAAGCCCAATATTACCTCTGGCCCTCCACAAGTCTCCTCTCAGCTCCTCTCAGCTCCTCTCAGATCCTCTCAGCTCCTCTCAGCTCCTCTCAGCCCAACATTACCTCTGGCCCTCCACAAGCCTCCTCTCATCTCCTCTCAGCTCCTCTCAGCTCCTCTCAGATCCTCTCAGCTCCTCTCAGCTCCTCTCAGACCAACATTACCTCTGGCCCTCCACAAGCCTCCTCTCATCTCCTCTCAGCTCCTCTCAGCCCAACATTACCTCTGGTCCTCCACAAGTCTCCTCTCAACTCCTCTCAGCTCCTCTCATCTCCTCTCAGCTCCTCTCAGCTCCTCTCAGCCCAACATTACCTCTGGTCCTCCACAAGTCTCCTCTCAGCTCATCTCAGCTCCTCTCAGCCCAACATTACCTCGGGTCCTCCACAAG
>NC_138308.1:38060000-38297500 GCF_965601325.2 Salmo salar | reverse complement strand
CCTCAACACACACATACACACACCAGATATATACACACACACACACACACACACACACACACACACACACACACACACACACACACACACACACACACACACACACACACACACACACACACACACACACACACACACAGCAGACACACCACACACACCAGACACACACACACCAGACATACACACAGGCATGCAAGTACACACAGGCATACACACACACCCAGCACACACACCACACACACACACACACACACACACACACACACACACACACACACACCACACACACACACACACACACACACACACACACACACACACACAGCAGACACACCACACACACCAGACACACACACACCAGACATACACACAGGCATGCAAGTACACACAGGCATACACACACACCAGACACACACACACACACACACACACACACACACACACACAACACACACACACACACACACACACACACACACACACACACACACACACACACACACACACACACACACACACACACGGACAACAGGGAGAGACTAGAGAGGGTCAAATGAAAGGCCATGAATTGACCCTTTCATGTTGAGGCCTTTCACTGTGTGACTCTTGATTTGTTCCTTTGTGTTTCATCGTTTCTTTATTTTCTAATCAGAAGATAGAAGGTTGTGTTGGTTCAAACATGAACCCTTGTTGAGGACCTCTGATTCTGAGAGAGAGAGGGGAGATCGTAGGGACACACACAGTCTATCATTATGTTTCTCTCTTTCTCTCTCCCTCTCCCTCTCAGAAAGCTTTTGACACCTTTCAGTAGCCAACCTCTGCTCAGTATCTACCCTGACCGGGTGGAAAGAGAGAGTGAGCGAGAGAGAAAGAGAGAGAGAGAAGAGAGAGAGACAGAGAGAGAGCAAGAGAGAGAGAGAGGGGAGAGAGAGAGAGTATCAGGGTGGGTATCAGGGTGGGTATCAGGGTGAGTATCAGGGTGAGTATCAGAGTGGGTATCAGGGCAAGGCTCAGGGTGGGTATCAGGGTGGATATCAGGGTGAGTATCAGGGTGAGTATCAGGGTGAGAATCAGGGTGGGTATCAGGGTGAGTATCAGAGTGGGTATCAGGGCATGGCTCAGGGTGGGTATCAGGGTGAGTATCAGAGTGGGTATCAGAGCATGGCTCAGGGTGGGTATCAGGGTGAGTATCAGAGTGGGTATCAGAGTGGGTATCAGGGCATGGCTCAGGGTGGGTATCAGGGTGGGTATCAGGGTGAGTATCAGAGTGGGTATCAGGGCATGGCTCAGGGTGGGTATCAGGGTGAGTATCAGGGTGGGTATCAGGGTGGGTATCAGGGTGAGTATCAGGGTGAGTATCAGGGTGGGTATCAGGGTGAGAATCAGGGTGAGTATCAGGGTGGATATCAGGGTGAGTATTTTGTCTCTCGTGACCAAAGCTACAGGACCCTACAAGAGATTGTGGGTTAACAGAGCCAGAGAACATAAAGCTGTCCTCTTCTGCTCGCTCATTATCCACATGGTGACTATCAGCACGGCAGAGCCCCTGATAAGCCCTGTAATAGCCCCCCCCCCCCCCCCCCCCCCATCACAGCCTATCAGCGCGGCAGAGCTGAAGTACAGCAGCTAGATAATACAGGAACGTTAGCCACGGCGTTAATAATAGCAGCCCTAAGCTTCCCATGATCTGGTGTAGAAGAAGGAGGGTGGAAGGGGCATTGCATGGATATATGATGTAGTTAGCACACAGAGAGGTGGAAGTTAGGCTACGGTAGATGCTTTTAGAGTAGGGACTGAAGGGGGTTAGAGTAGGGTCTGACGGGGTTAGAGTAGGGACTGAAGGGGGTTAGAGTAGGGACTGACGGGGTTAGAGTAGGGACTGACAGGGTTAGAGTAGAGACTGAGGGGGTTAGAGTAGGGACTGACAGGGTTAGAGTAGAGACTGAGGGGGTTAGAGTAGGGACTGACGGGGTTAGAGTAGGGACTGACAGGGTTAGAGTAGAGACTGAGGGGGTTAGAGTAGGGACTGATGGGGTTAGAGTAGGGACTGATGGGGTTAGAGTAGGGACTGATTGGGTTAGAGTAGGGACTGAGGGGGTTAGAGTAGGGACTGACGGGGTTAGAGTAGGGACTGACAGGGTTAGAGTAGAGACTGAGGGGGTTAGAGTAGGGACTGATGGGGTTAGAGTAGGGACTGATGGGGTTAGAGTAGGGACTGATGGGGTTAGAGTAGGGACTGAGGGGGTTAGAGTAGGGATTGACGGGGTTAGAGTAGGGACTGAGGGGGTAAGAGTAGGGACTGATGGGGTTAGAGTAGGGACTGAGGGGGTTAGAGTAGGGACTGACGGGGTTAGAGTAGGGACTGACAGGGTTAGAGTAGGGACTGACGGGGTTAGAGTAGGGACTGACAGGGTTAGAGTAGGGACTGACGGGGTTAGAGTAGGGACTGACAGGGTTAGAGTAGGGACTGACAGGGTTAGAGTAGGGACTGAGGGGGTTAGAGTAGGGACTGAGGGGGTTAGAGTAGGGACTGACAGGGTTAGAGTAGGGACTGACAGGGTTAGAGTATGGACTGAGGTTGTTAGAGTAGGGACTGACAGGGTTAGAGTAGGGACTGACGGGGTTAGAGTAGGGACTGACAGGGTTACAGTAGGGACTGACGGGGTTAGAGTAGGGACAGAGGGGGTTAGAGTAGGGACTGACAGGGTTAGAGCAGGAACTGACAGGGTTAGAGCAGGGACTGACGGGGTTACAGTAGGGACTGACGGGGTTACAGTAGGGACTGACGGGGTTAGAGTAGGGACTGATGGGGTTAGAGTAGGGACTGACGGGGTTAGAGTAGGGACTGACAGGTTAGAGTAGGGACTGACGGGGTTAGAGTAGGGACTGACGGGGTTAGAGTAGAGAATGATGGGGTTAGAGTAGGGACTGAGGGGGTTAGAGTAGGGACTGAGGGGGTTAGAGTAGGGACTGAGGGGGTTAGAGTAGGGACTGAGGGGGTTAGAGTGGGGACTGATGGGTTAGAGTAGGGACTGAGGGGGTTAGAGTAGGGACTGAGGGGGTTAGATTGGGGACTGACGGGTTAGAGTAGGGACTGATGGGTTAGAGTAGGGACTGATAAGGTTAGAGTAGGGACTGAGGGGGTTAGAGTAGGGACTGACAAGGTTAGAGTAGGGACTGAGGGGGTTAGAGTAGGGACTGACGGGGTTAGAGTAGGGTCTGACGGGGTTAGAGTAGGGACTGATGGGGTTAGAGTAGGGACTGATGGGGTTAGAGTAGGGACTGACGGGGTTAGAGTAGGGACTGATGGGGTTAGAGTAGGGACTGATTGGGTTAGAGTAGGGACTGACGGGGTTAGAGTAGGGACTGACAGGGTTAGAGTAGGGACTGACAGGGTTAGAGTAGGGACTGACGGGGTTAGAGTAGGGACTGATGGGGTTAGAGTAGGGACTGACAGGGTTAGAGTAGGGACTGACAGGGTTAGAGTAGGGACTGACAGGGTTAGAGTAGGGACTGAGGGGGTTAGAGTAGGGACTGACAGGGTTAGAGTAGGGACTGACGGGGTTAGAGTAGGGACTGAGGGGGTTAGAGTAGGGACTGAGGGGGTTAGAGTAGGGACTGAGGGGGTTAGAGTAGGGACTGACGGGGTTAGAGTAGGGACTGACAGGGTTAGAGTAGGGACTGACGGGGTTAGAGTAGGGACTGACAGGGTTAGAGTAGGGACTGACGGGGTTACAGTAGGGACTGACGGGGTTAGAGTAGGGACTGACAGGGTTAGAGTAGGGACTGAGGGGGTTAGAGTAGGCACTGAGGGGGTTAGAGTAGGGACTGACAGGGTTAGAGTAGGGACTGACAGGGTTAGAGTAGAGACTGAGGGGGTTAGAGTAGGGACTGATGGGGTTAGAGTAGGGACTGATGGGGTTAGAGTAGGGACTGATGGGGTTAGAGTAGGGACTGATGGGGTTAGAGTAGGGACTGAGGGGGTTAGAGTAGGGATTGACGGGGTTAGAGTAGGGACTGAGGGGGTAAGAGTAGGGACTGATGGGGTTAGAGTAGGGACTGAGGGGGTTAGAGTAGGGACTGACGGGGTTAGAGTAGGGACTGACAGGGTTAGAGTAGGGACTGATGGGGTTAGAGTAGGGACTGACAGGGTTAGAGTAGGGACTGACGGGGTTACAGTAGGGACTGACGGGGTTAGAGTAGGGACTGACAGGGTTAGAGTAGGGACTGAGGGGGTTAGAGTAGGGACTGAGGGGGTTAGAGTAGGGACTGACAGGGTTAGAGTAGGGACTGACAGGGTTAGAGTATGGACTGAGGTTGTTAGAGTAGGGACTGACAGGGTTAGAGTAGGGACTGACGGGGTTAGCGTAGGGACTGACAGGGTTACAGTAGGGACTGACGGGGTTAGAGTAGGGACAGAGGGGGTTAGAGTAGGGACTGACAGGGTTAGAGCAGGAACTGACAGGGTTAGAGCAGGGACTGACGGGGTTACAGTAGGGACTGACGGGGTTACAGTAGGGACTGACGGGGTTAGAGTAGGGACTGATGGGGTTAGAGTAGGGACTGACGGGGTTAGAGTAGGGACTGACAGGTTAGAGTAGGGACTGACGGGGTTAGAGAAGGGACTAATTGGGTTAGAGTAGGGTCTGATGGGGATAGAGTAGGGACTGACAGGTTAGAGTAGGGACTGACGGGGTTAGAGTAGGGACTGATGGGGTTAGAGTAGGGACTGAGGGGGTTAGAGTAGGGTCTGACGGGGTTAGAGTAGGGACTGACAGGGTTAGAGTAGGGACTGAGGGGGTTAGAGAAGGGACTGACAGGGTTAGAGTAGGGACTGAGGGGGTTAGAGTAGGGACTGACAAGGTTACAGTAGGGACTGACAGGGTTAGAGTATGGACTGAGGGTTTTAGAGTAGGGACTGACAGGGTTAGAGTAGGGACTGACGGGGTTAGAGTAGAGACTGATGGGGTTAGAGTAGGGACTGAGGGGGTTAGAGTAGGGACTGAGGGGGTTAGAGTAGGGACTGAGGGGGTTAGAGTAGGGACTGAGGGGGTTAGAGTAGGGACTGAGGGGGTTAGAGTGGGGACTGATGGGTTAGAGTAGGGACTGAGGGGGTTAGAGTAGGGACTGAGGGGGTTAGATTGGGGACTGACGGGTTAGAGTAGGGACTGATGGGTTAGAGTAGGGACTGACAAGGTTAGAGTAGGGACTGAGGGGGTTAGAGTAGGGACTGACAAGGTTAGAGTAGGGACTGAGGGGGTTAGAGTAGGGACTGAGGGGGTTAGAGTAGGGACTGACGGGGTTAGAGTAGGGACTGACAGGGTTAGAGTAGGGACTGACGGGGTTAGAGTAGGGACTGACAGGGTTAGAGTAGGGACTGACGGGGTTACAGTAGGGACTGACGGGGTTAGAGTAGGGACTGACAGGGTTAGAGTAGGGACTGAGGGGGTTAGAGTAGGCACTGAGGGGGTTAGAGTAGGGACTGACAGGGTTAGAGTAGGGACTGACAGGGTTAGAGTATGGACTGAGGGTGTTAGAGTAGGGACTGACAGGGTTAGAGTAGGGACTGACGGGGTTAGAGTAGGGACTGACAGGGTTACAGTAGGGACTGACGGGGTTAGAGTAGGGACTGAGGGGGTTAGAGTAAGGACTGACAGGGTTAGAGTAGGGACTGACGGGGTTAGAGTAGGGACTGATGGGGTTAGAGTAGGGTCTGATGGGGTTAGAGTAGGGACTGACAGGTTAGAGTAGGGACTGACGGGGTTAGAGTAGGGGCTGATGGGGTTAGAGTAGGGACTGACGGGGTTAGAGTAGGGTCTGACGGGGTTAGAGTAGGGACTGACAGGGTTAGAGTAGGGACTGAGGGTGTTAGAGTAGGGACTGACGGGGTTAGAGTAGGGACTGAGGGGGTTACAGTAGGGACTGACGGGGTTAGAGTAGGGACTGACAGGATTAGAGTAGGGACTGACGGGGTTAGAGTAGGGACTGAGGGGGTTAGAGTAGGGACTGACAGGGACTGAGGGGGTTAGAGTAGGGACTGAATAACAGATACTAGCTGTCTGGTACAGTAATGTAAGAGAGTACTGAATAACAGATACTAGCTGTCTGGTACAGTAATGTAACAGAGTACTGAATAACAGAATATGTCCATTACCCCTCAATACAAACACCATCTTTTCCTATTTCCCCCTGCCTGTCAGTATGTTTTGACAGGGACAGGAAGTGGGGGGAGCTGGGAGGATTTGTAGTCCAATCAGCCTCTCCATATGCAGTCCTATCAGTCTATCCATGTGTAGTCCCAGATAAGACGAGGCGCAGAGGAAGACGAAGTGAGGGAGTCTACACTTCTTGTGGTCTGAGAGCCATGTGGACTGGAGTGATATGGAACCCATGGCACTGAGGCCTCGGCTTTCGCTACTCACACACACACACACACACACACACACACACACACACACACACACACACACACACACACACACACACACACACACACACACACACACACACACTTTAAAACACATAGTCACTTCCTGAAAGAGTGAAATCTCTCTGGGAGAGGCTTCCTGAAACACTATGACCTCTGTGGAGAGACTTCCTGCACTACTTTTGAGCCCTATAGGGTATCCTATGGACCCTGGTCCAAAGTAGTGCACTACATAGGGAATAGGATGCCTTTCAGACAGAGCTGTGAGGGCCCAGGGGGATTCACGGTAGTCATACTAACCCTAGTAGTACCTCTATACTGTAGCTTTTATATCAGAGGTCAGGGTTAGTAGTAGTACCTCTATACTATAGCGTTTATATCAGAGGTCAGGATTAGTAGTAGTACCTCTATACTATAGCGTTTATATCAGAGGTCAGGGTTATTAGTATGTACCTCTATACTATAGCGTTTATATCAGAGGTCAGGGTTAGTAGTAGTACCTCTATACTATAGCGTTTATATCAGAGGTCAGGATTAGTAGTAGTACCTCTATACTATAGCTTTTATATCAGAGGTCAGGGTTAGTAGTAGTACCTCTATACTGCAGCTTTTATATCAGAGGTCAGGGTTAGTAGTAGTACCTCTATACTGCAGCTTTTATATCAGAGTTCAGGGTTAGTAGTAGTACCTCTATACTATAGCGTTTATATCAGAGGTCAGGGTTAGTAGTAGTACCTCTATACTATAGCGTTTATATCAGAGGTCAGGGTTAGTAGTAGTACCTCTATACTATAGTGTTTATATCAGAGGTCAGGGTTAGTAGTAGTACCTCTATACTATAGTGTTTATATCAGAGTTCAGGGTTAGTAGTAGTACCTCTATACTATAGTGTTTATATCAGAGTTCAGGGGTCAGGATTAGTAGTAGGTCACAGAGGGATGTCACCTGGTTGGTCTCCCTGCTTCTCTTTGAGTTTCACTGGCTTGGAGCTAACTAGGAGTGATCAGGTTACAGCTAAGAGTGTGTGTTTAAAGTGTGTGTTTAAAGTGTGTGTTTAAAGTGTGTGTGTAAAGTGTGTGTGTAAAGTGTGTGTGTGTGTGTGTGTGTGTGTGTGTGTGTGTGTGTGTGTGTGTGTGTGTGTGTGTGTGTGTGTGTGTGTGTGTGTGTGTGTGTGTGTGTGTGTGTGTGTGTGTGTGTGTGTGTTTATCAGGGCTCCTGAGTGGTGCAGCAGTCTAAGGCACTACATCGCAGTGCTAGAGGCGTCACTACAGACACTCTGGTTCGAATCCAGGCTTTATCACAACCGGCTGTGACCGGTTGTGGGTGTCTCATAAGGCGGCGCACAATTGGCCCAGCGTCGTCCGGGTTGGCCGGTGTAGGCCGTCATTGTAAATAGGAATTTGTTCTTAACTGACTTGCCTAGTTAAATAAAGGTTAAATTAAAAAATAATATCAAACACACGCACATTCAAAACAAACACATACAATCAGCTAGCCCCCTTAACCCCCTCCATCCATCCCTCCTCTGTCCATCCCCCCTCCGTCCATCCCTCCTCTGCCATCCCTCCTTCCATTTTGCTTGTTTGTGATCTTTCTTTCTTTCCCTTGACCTGGGAAACAGCTTTAATGGGTGTTTATTTCTTTGGCCTCAAATCCCCTTTATCACAACAGTCTGTGTCCCAAATGGCACCATATTCCCTGTGTAGTTCACTGCTTTTCATTAGGGCTCTGATCCAAAGTAGTGCACTACATAAAGAATAGAGGATCCATTTGGGAAGCAGTCCAGGTATCCATGTCAGAAGGCCTGGAGGGGAGGATAGTTGAGGAAGGGTCAGTCTCAGGTCAAGCTTTTGACCCGTTGTTAACTCAGCCTACCCCCCGAGCCTCTCTACTGACCATCTTACCCCCAACCCTCCGGCCCTATCTAGGGGGAGGCAAACAGATCAACCATGTCCCAGTCTCCTCACCCCTTCTGGGGCTGATCTCCTGCAAACAGCTCTCTGGCCCTTCTAGAGCTCTGGGTGACAAATATAGAAGGGTTGATGAACGGCAGTAAAACATAAGGGATGCTGATTCTCCCCATATGGGGCTTTGGTGGTGTTTGTACGCATGAAATTGGCTTTCCAACAGTGCCATTTCACAAACCGGCCTGGTAAATTCTCCAGGTCTTTGTTAGGGGTTTTCATGCATAATGGGTTAAGCCAGAGAGGATTCCAAACGTGTCCAAATTGAATTATTTCAATTGAAGAGAGAGAGAAGAAGAGAAAGAGGGAGCGCTTCATTCTTATTCGTCGGGGTGAATTTACATGTTTAAAAATGGACAGAAATGAATGAGATTAAGTAACACACACATACACACAGACTAACACACACACACACACACACACACACACACACACACACACACACACACACACACACACACACACACACACACACACACACACACACACACACACACACACACACACACACACACACACACACACACACACACACACACACTATACTAAAGGCAGCTGATGGCAGGAGAGAGAGATAAGTCTACCAGATAGGCTGGAGCCATATGCTGTTTATACCGGAGTAGGATTTTCCAATACTGTTGAAAAAATAAATATATATATATATAATTTAAATGTAGATAGTGGGCTAGTAGCACCAGTCTAACATCTAGACCCCCAATTTTCCTCAGATAACTACACTACCGTTAATTTATCAGTGTATTTATATGTATAAATACATACTCTACTTCAGACCAGTACCAACGCTGAAACAACAAATATCTAGAGGGGAAAGATAAATATTCCTGCCACAATGTTATCGTCAGACGACCATATGGCCCATACTAGCAGCAGGGCCTGTTTAAACCTTATCCTCTTTGGAGGCTAAAATTAGGGCTATGCTGTTGGTGGCTTTAAGCTGGGACTCCTACCACTGTGATACTGCTAATAAAATAAAAACAGCTGGCACACTAGGGCTCTGTGGAGAAAGGAGTGTTGTTCTCTCTCTCTCTCTCTCTCTCTCTCTCTCTCTCTCTCTCTCTCTCTCTCTCTCTCTCTCTCTCTCTCTCTCTCTCTCTCTCTCTCTCTCTCTCTCTCTCTCTCTCTCTTCCTCTCTCTCTCTCTCTGTCCATCAGTTGATCATCAGCCCAGGTACACAGCTAGATGGAGTGGTTTTTTACCCAACCACGCCACATACTGATGCACATCGTTTTCCTGATATAAATATAATCAAATATATTTCATCATATTAAAAAGAGAATACTCTTAATACATTGGTTTATAGTTGAAATTGGCTTTTCCTAACTCCTGAGTCTGGAAAGACAGGATTTTATCAACTCCCTGCACTAGCTTATAAGCGTAGGATGACTCAGTTAATCTCCTTAAATAAAGTGACCCTGTGAGTGTGTGTGTGTGTGTGTGTGTGTGTGTGTGTGTGTGTGTGTGTGTGTGTGTGTGTGTGTGTGTGTGGTGTGTGTGTGTGTGTGTGTGTGTGTGTGTGTGTGTGTGTGTTAAACAACAGGGCTGATGTAATGAGAGACGTACTAGAACCCTGTTCGTTTACAGCTACTATCCTAATGCTCCTGCTACTGCTCTTTCCATTCCTTCTCCCCTTCACTCTCTCCCTTCCCCCTCCCTCTCTCCCTCCCTCTCTCCCTTCCTCCATCTCTCCCCTCCCTCTCTCCTTCCCTCTCTCCCTTCCCCCTCCATCTTTCCGTCTCTCTCTCCTTCCCTCTCTCCCTTCCCCACTCTCTCTCCTTCCTTCCCTCCCTCCCTCCCTCCTTCTCTCCCTTCCCCCTCCATCTCTCCCTCCCTCTCTTCATATCAGCCAGTGGTTCAGGTCAAAGTGTATCTCTCAGGGTGATATCAGGTCCTGAACAGTTGGATAACATGTATCTTATGAGGAGACGCCTCCTGGGCCTCAGAATCAGCTCTTATTCAGGCTAGCGGAATGTTGGGTAGTGTTCTGTGTGTGTGTGTGTGTGTGTGTGTGTGTGTGTGTGTGTGTGTGTGTGTGTGTGTGTGTGTGTGTGTGTGTGTGTGTGTGTGTGTGTGTGTGTGTGTGTGTGTGTGTTCAGTCAGAACTGTGGCTGGCCAGATGTTATGCGTTGTGACACGTCAGTTGTAAGTCGTTCTGATTTCTGTCAGAATCCCTCTGAACCGTTACTGTCCACGATTAGGTGGCTGGGGCATAGTGTGTGTGTGTGTGTGTGTGTGTGTGTGTGTGTGTGTGTGTGTGTGTGTGTGTGTGTGTGTGTGTGTGTGTGTGTGTGTGTGTGGTGTGTGTGTGTGTGTGTGTGTGTGTGTGTGTGTGTGTGTGCAGAGACTAAAGAAGAGACTAAATTGGTCTCTTGTCATTTCTGTGGTGAGTTTCTGGTGTGGCTTCATTCTTTCCCATGGAGAGGAAGAAGCACCACCCTACCAGCATATTATGCAAGGCAACAACAGCTCTTTCAGACACATATTAATTAAAGTGGCTTTAAAGTTTGCAGTGAGCATTCATGTCTTAAACATATTTCCTATTGTCTACAAATCATAGGCCTTTTGATACGATCAAAGTCAACCAACGCATTATGAAATGATCGAAATCACAAACCTATTCTGACTTCAGTGAGTGAAGCTCATTGGTTTGTAAAGTTGTCACCATGTAGTAGCTAAACTCATATGGTTTCCTCAACTTTACAAGGAGATTAACAGAGATGACGCTAACTGCTAACACCAGTCGTAATTAGTTGTTGGTGAAGGGAGAAGCTCTACTGAGGAGTTCAATTAAGACAAGGGTTGCATCGCAAATGACAACCTATTCCCTACTATGGGCCCTGGTCAAAAGTAGTGCACTATGTGGGGAATAGGGTGCCATTTTGGAAGCAGACGAAGACTTCCTGTAAACATATCCAGAGAACGTATCTACATCATTAACAAACCACAATTATAGCTTAGCAGCTAAAGATACATTTACACTCCACACCCACTTGCACAGCTACACTCTGCTAAATGAGCCGTGTCTCATCCTCTGATTTCAAATGAACTCATCTGCAGTGTACTCTGCCTTAGTGTGCTAGTCAACGACAAGCTAAAAACAAACTCTGGCTAGCTAGCCAAAAATTGACTCTAACTAGCTAGCCAAACACTAGCTAGCCAAAAACTGACTCTAACTAGCTAGCCAAACACTAGCTAACCAAGCTAGCCAAACACTAGCTAACCAAGCTAGCCAAACACTAGCTAGCCAAGCTAGGACAAAAACTAGCTAGCCAAGCTAGACAAAAACTAGCTAGACAAACTAGAAAATAAACTAGCTAGACAAGCTAGACAAAGACTAGCTAGCTAGCTAACTATTTTCAGAAAATAAGTTTGCCTTCAACCAACATAGTCCAAGCCTTAGCAAGTGAATACACTAAAAGACAGAGACAGAAGGAAGAGGAAAGAGAGACAGTGCAAAATACAAGTCCTAACATGTGACTGTATTGCAATGTGGTGAATGAATACGTAGTTGTATGTCTATTGTGGACACAATATGCTGTAACCACTCCGGCAATACTTTGCATATGTTTGGTCAAGCAAATAAAGCATATTCACACATAATTGAGAGAGGGAAAGGGGGAGAGTGAGAGAAAGGAGAGTAAAAATAGAAAGAGAGAGAGAAAGAGTAAAAAGAGAGAAAGAGAGAGAGATGAAGAGGGAGAAGAGATGAGAAGAGCTGAGAAGAGAGGGTGTCTGCCCTTATTACAAACATAACACCAAGCCTACAGAGAGCGAAAGAGAGAGAGAGCTGAGAAGAGAGAGGGTGTCTGCCCTCAGTACAAACATTAACACCAAGCCTACAGAGAGAGAAAGGGAGAGAGAGAGAGAGAGAGAGAGGAGAGAGAGAGAGAGAGAGAGAGAGAGGAGAAGAGAGGGTGTCTGCCCTCAGTACAAACATTAACACCAAGCCTACAGAGAGAGAAAGGGAGGAGAGAGAGAGAGAGAGAGAGAGAGAGAGAGAGAGAGAGAGGAGAAGAGAGGGTGTCTGCCCTCAGTACAAACATTATCACCAAGCCTACAGAGAGAGAAAGAGAGAGAGAGAGAGAGAGAGAGAGAGAGAGAGAGAGAGAGAGAGAGAGGAGAAGAGAGGGTGCCTGCCCTCAGTACAAACATAACACCAAGCCTACAGAGAGAGAAAGAGAGAGAGAGAGAGAGAGAGAGAGAGAGAGAGAGAGAGAGAGAGAGAGAGAACAAAGAGACAGACCGAGCTACCTCCAGGTTCACATGGTCATAGTGTGTGAGTTAAGAGGGATCCACTCTAGTCATGCCCAGCTACCTCCAGGTTCACATGGTCATAGTGTGTGAGTTAAGAGGGATCCACTCTAGTCAGACCCAGCTACCTCCAGGTTCACATGGCCATAGTGTGTGAGTTAAGAGGGATCCACTCTAGTCAGACCCAGCTACCTCCAGGTTCACATGGTCAGTGTGTGAGTTAAGAGGGATCCACTCTAGTCAGACCGAGCTACCTCCAGGTTCACATGGTCATAGTGTGTGAGTTAAGAGGGATCCACTCTAGTCAGACCCAGCTACCTCCAGGTTCACATGGCCATAGTGTGTGAGTTAAGAGGGATCCACTCTAGTCAGACCCCAGCTACCTCCAGGTTCACATGGTCATAGTGTGTGAGTTAAGAGGGATCCACTCTAGTCAGACCCAGCTACCTCCAGGTTCACATGGTCATAGTGTGTGAGTTAAGAGGGATCCACTCTAGTCAGACCCAGCTACCTCCAGGTTCACATGGTCAGTGTGTGAGTTAAGAGGGATCCACTCTAGTCAGACCCAGCTACCTCCAGGTTCACATGGTCATAGTGTGTGAGTTAAGAGGGATCCACTCTAGTCAGACCCGAGCTACCTCCAGGTTCACATGGTCAGTGTGTGAGTTAAGAGGGATCCACTCTAGTCAGACCCAGCTACCTCCAGGTTCACATGGTCAGTGTGTGAGTTAAGAGGGATCCACTCTAGTCATGCCCAGCTACCTCCAGGTTCACATGGTCATAGTGTGTGAGTTAAGAGGGATCCACTCTAGTCAGACCCAGCTACCTCCAGGTTCACATGGTCATAGTGTGTGAGTTAAGAGGGATCCACTCTAGTCAGACCCAGCTACCTCCAGGTTCACATGGTCATAGTGTGTGAGTTAAGAGGGATCCACTCTAGTCAGACCCAGCTACCTCCAGGTTCACATGGTCAGTGTGTGAGTTAAGAGGGATCCACTCTAGTCAGACCCAGCTACCTCCAGGTTCACATGGTCAGTGTGTGAGTTAAGAGGGATCCACTCTAGTCAGACCCAGCTACCTCCAGGTTCACATGGTCATAGTGTGTGAGTTAAGAGGGATCCACTCTAGTCAGACCCAGCTACCTCCAGGTTCACATGGTCATAGTGTGTGAGTTAAGAGGGATCCACTCTAGTCAGACCCAGCTACCTCCAGGTTCACATGGTCATAGTGTGTGAGTTAAGAGGGATCCACTCTAGTCAGACCCAGCTACCTCCAGGTTCACATGGTCAGTGTGTGAGTTAAGAGGGATCCACTCTAGTCAGACCCAGCTACCTCCAGGTTCACATGGTCAGTGTGTGAGTTAAGAGGGATCCACTCTAGTCAGACCCCAGCTACCTCCAGGTTCACATGGTCATAGTGTGTGAGTTAAGAGGGATCCACTCTAGTCAGACCCAGCTACCTCCAGGTTCACATGGTCAGTGTGTGAGTTAAGAGGGATCCACTCTAGTCAGACCCAGCTACCTCCAGGGGAAAGGGGAAGGGGGGTTGGTTTGTTTGCCTGTGTTCTTTTCTCCTCTATTCCCACATGGTCTGAGTGGCTGATGACACAGATCTAATCCTAAAGGTAAACTAGCCCTCTCTGTGTGGGAACTTTAAACCATTTCCCCCTTTTTCAGTGTTCCCAGTCAGCCCAAAGCGGCTTAACGTGTCAGCTTATCAGCTGGCTGGGCCAATAAAGCCATTGGTGACCATCACTTTCCGCGTGAGAGGCAAGTGCCCTGCATGTTTAGTTGGTTGATGCATTGCTACTGAGATTGGACGAGGTCGTAAACTAAGCAAACTATCCCTCTTGATTGAGGGGGTGAGAACTTAACTGTGATTGGACGTTTGGCCGCCTGGAAATTTTTTCCCTAGGTAAACACTGATAGTGATGTCCCAAGAAGAGATGAGGTGTCCATTATGAGAGATGAGGTGTCCAAGAGAAACGTCAGACAAACTGTTACTGGTGACCACACGATTGTTACCACACTATAAGCCAAGTAGTTTACATGTAGTGTTTCACACACACACACACACACACACACACACACACACACACACACACACACACACACACACACACACACACACACACACACACACACACACACACACACACACACACACACACACACACACACACACACACACATTAATCCATATGGAACATACAGACACACACACAGTCGAGGCTGTGCACAGACCTTTCGGGGGGCATTTGCTCATTTCAAAAACATTTTCCTGCAACCGCGGGAAGATCAATTATTACAAGAAGAGGGGGAAAGCAGCAATGATGATGAGGAAACTATAGCAGCACCATCTGATGAGGAAACTATAGCAGCACCATCTGATGAGGAAACTATAGCAGCACCATCTGATGAGGAAACTATAGCAGCACCATCTGATGAGGAAACTATAGCAGTACCATCTGATGAGGAAACTATAGCAGCATCATCTGATGAGGAAACTATAGCAGCACCATCTGATGAGGAAACTATAGCAGCATCATCTGATGAGGAAACTATAGCAGCACCATCTGATGAGGAAACTATAGCAGTACCATCTGATGAGGAAACTATAGCAGCACCATCTGATGAGGAAACTATAGCAGTACCATCTGATGAGGAAACTATAGCAGCACCATCTGATGAGGAAACCATAACAGCACCATCTGATGAGGAAACTATAGCAGCACCATCTGATGAGGAAACTATAGCACCACCATCTGATGAGGAAACTATAGCAGCACCACCTGATGAGGAAACTATAGCAGCACCATCTGGTGAGAAAACTATAGCAGCACCATCTGATGAGGAAACTATAGCAGCACCATCTGATGAGGAAACTATATTAGCACCATCTGATGAGGAAACTATATTAGCATAATCTGATGAGGAAACTATAGCAGCACCCATCTGATGAGGAAACTATAGCAGCACCATCTGATGAGGAAACTATAGCAGCACCATCTGATGAGGAAACTATAGCAGCACCACCTGATGAGGAAACTATAGCAGCACCCACCCTGATGAGGAAACTATAGCAGCACCATCTGATGAGGAAACTATAGCAGTACCATCTGATGAGGAAACTATAGCAGCACCATCTGATGAGAAAACTATAGCAGCACCATCTGATGAGGAAACTATAGCAGCACCATCTGATGAGGAAACTATATTAGCATAATCTGATGAGGAAACTATAGCAGCACCATCTGATGAGGGAACTATATTAGCAACCATCTGATGAGGAAAACTATAGCAGCACCATCTGATGAGGAAACTATAAACAGCACCATCTGATGAGGAAACTATAGCAGCACCATCTGAGCTCTACTCTACCTCTCTCTGTTCCATCACCCAGCTCTACTCTACCTCTCTCTGTTCCATCACCCAGCTCTACTCTACCTCTCTCTGTTCCATCACCCAGCTCTACTCTACCTCTCTCTGTTCCATCACCCAGCTCTACTCTACCTCTCTCTGTTCCATCACCCAGCTCTACTCTACCTCTCTCTGTTCCATCACCCAGCTCTACTCTACCTCTCTCTGTTCCATCACCCAGCTCTACTCTACCTCTCTCTGTTCCATCACCCAGCTCTACTCTACCTCTCTCTGTTCCATCACCCAGCTCTACTCTACCTCTCTCTGTTCCATCACCCAGCTCTACTCTACCTCTCTCTGTTCCATCACCCAGCTCTACTCTACCTCTCTCTGTTCCATCACCCAGCTCTACTCTACCTCTCTCTGTTCCATCACCCAGCTCTAATCTACCTCTCTCTGTTCCATCACCCAGCTCTACTCTACCTCTCTCTGTTCCATCACCCAGCTCTACTCTACCTCTCTCTGTTCCATCACCCAGCTCTACTCTACCTCTCTCTGTTCCATCACCCAGCTCTACTCTACCTCTCTCTGTTCCATCACCCAGCTCTACTCTACCTCTCTCTGTTCCATCACCCAGCTCTACTCTACCTCTCTCTGTTCCATCACCCAGCTCTACTCTACCTCTCTCTGTTCCATCACCCAGCTCTACTCTACCTCTCTCTGTTCCATCACCCAGCTCTACTCTACCTCTCTCTGTTCCATCACCCAGCTCTACTCTACCTCTCTCTGTTCCATCACCCAGCTCTACTCTACCTCTCTCTGTTCCATCACCCAGCTCTACTCTACCTCTCTCTGTTCCATCACCCAGCTCTACTCTACCTCTCTCTGTTCCATCACCCAGCTCTACTCTACCTCTCTCTGTTCCATCACCCAGCTCTACTCTACCTCTCTCTGTTCCATCACCCAGCTCTACTCTACCTCTCTCTGTTCCATCACCCAGCTCTACTCTACCTCTCTCTGTTCCATCACCCAGCTCTACTCTACCTCTCTCTGTTCCATCACCCAGCTCTACTCTACCTCTCTCTGTTCCATCACCCAGCTCTACTCTACCTCTCTCTGTTCCATCACCCAGCTCTACTCTACCTCTCTCTGTTCCATCACCCAGCTCTACTCTACCTCTCTCTGTTCCATCACCCAGCTCTACTCTACCTCTCTCTGTTCCATCACCCAGCTCTACTCTACCTCTCTCTGTTCCATCACCCAGCTCTACTCTACCTCTCTCTGTTCCATCACCCAGCTCTACTCTACCTCTCTCTGTTCCATCACCCAGCTCTACTCTACCTCTCTCTGTTCCATCACCCAGCTCTACTCTACCTCTCTCTGTTCCATCACCCAGCTCTACTCTACCTCTCTCTGTTCCATCACCCAGCTCTACTCTACCTCTCTCTGTTCCATCACCCAGCTCTACTCTACCTCTCTCTGTTCCATCACCCAGCTCTACTCTACCTCTCTCTGTTCCATCACCCAGCTCTACTCTACCTCTCTCTGTTCCATCACCCAGCTCTACTCTACCTCTCTCTGTTCCATCACCCAGCTCTACTCTACCTCTCTCTGTTCCATCACCCAGCTCTACTCTACCTCTCTCTGTTCCATCACCCAGCTCTACTCTACCTCTCTCTGTTCCATCACCCAGCTCTACTCTACCTCTCTCTGTTCCATCACCCAGCTCTACTCTACCTCTCTCTGTTCCATCACCCAGCTCTACTCTACCTCTCTCTGTTCCATCACCCAGCTCTACTCTACCTCTCTCTGTTCCATCACCCAGCTCTACTCTACCTCTCTCTGTTCCATCACCCAGCTCTACTCTACCTCTCTCTGTTCCATCACCCAGCTCTGCTCTACCTCTCTCTGTTTCCATCACCCAGCTCTACTCTACCTCTCTCTGTTCCATCACCCAGCTCTACTCTACCTCTCTCTGTTCCATCACCCAGCTCTACTCTACCTCTCTCTGTTCCATCACCCAGCTCTACTCTACCTCTCTCTGTTCCATCACCCAGCTCTACTCTACCTCTCTCTGTTCCATCACCCAGCTCTACTCTACCTCTCTCTGTTCCATCACCCAGCTCTACTCTACCTCTCTCTGTTCCATCACCCAGCTCTACTCTACCTCTCTCTGTTCCATCACCCAGCTCTACTCTACCTCTCTCTGTTCCATCACCCAGCTCTACTCTACCTCTCTCTGTTCCATCACCCAGCTCTACTCTACCTCTCTCTGTTCCATCACCCAGCTCTACTCTACCTCTCTCTGTTCCATCACCCAGCTCTACTCTACCTCTCTCTGTTCCATCACCCAGCTCTACTCTACCTCTCTCTGTTCCATCACCCAGCTCTACTCTACCTCTCTCTGTTCCATCACCCAGCTCTACTCTACCTCTCTCTGTTCCATCACCCAGCTCTACTCTACCTCTCTCTGTTCCATCACCCAGCTCTACTCTACCTCTCTCTGTTCCATCACCCAGCTCTACTCTACCTCTCTCTGTTCCATCACCCAGCTCTACTCTACCTCTCTCTGTTCCATCACCCAGCTCTACTCTACCTCTCTCTGTTCCATCACCCAGCTCTACTCTACCTCTCTCTGTTCCATCACCCAGCTCTACTCTACCTCTCTCTGTTCCATCACCCAGCTCTACTCTACCTCTCTCTGTTCCATCACCCAGCTCTACTCTACCTCTCTCTGTTCCATCACCCAGCTCTACTCTACCTCTCTCTGTTCCATCACCCAGCTCTACTCTACCTCTCTCTGTTCCATCACCCAGCTCTACTCTACCTCTCTCTGTTCCATCACCCAGCTCTACTCTACCTCTCTCTGTTCCATCACCCAGCTCTACTCTACCTCTCTCTGTTCCATCACCCAGCTCTACTCTACCTCTCTCTGTTCCATCACCCAGCTCTACTCTACCTCTCTCTGTTCCATCACCCAGCTCTACTCTACCTCTCTCTGTTCCATCACCCAGCTCTACTCTACCTCTCTCTGTTCCATCACCCAGCTCTACTCTACCTCTCTCTGTTCCATCACCCAGCTCTACTCTACCTCTCTCTGTTCCATCACCCAGCTCTACTCTACCTCTCTCTGTTCCATCACCCAGCTCTACTCTACCTCTCTCTGTTCCATCACCCAGCTCTACTCTACCTCTCTCTGTTCCATCACCCAGCTCTACTCTACCTCTCTCTGTTCCATCACCCAGCTCTACTCTACCTCTCTCTGTTCCATCACCCAGCTCTACTCTACCTCTCTCTGTTCCATCACCCAGCTCTACTCTACCTCTCTCTGTTCCATCACCCAGCTCTACTCTACCTCTCTCTGTTCCATCACCCAGCTCTACTCTACCTCTCTCTGTTCCATCACCCAGCTCTACTCTACCTCTCTCTGTTCCATCACCCAGCTCTACTCTACCTCTCTCTGTTCCATCACCCAGCTCTAATCTACCTCTCTCTGTTCCATCACCCAGCTCTACTCTACCTCTCTCTGTTCCATCACCCAGCTCTACTCTACCTCTCTCTGTTCCATCACCCAGCTCTACTCTACCTCTCTCTGTTCCATCACCCAGCTCTACTCTACCTCTCTCTGTTCCATCACCCAGCTCTACTCTACCTCTCTCTGTTCCATCACCCAGCTCTACTCTACCTCTCTCTGTTCCATCACCCAGCTCTAATCTACCTCTCTCTGTTCCATCACCCAGCTCTACTCTACCTCTCTCTGTTCCATCACCCAGCTCTACTCTACCTCTCTCTGTTCCATCACCCAGCTCTACTCTACCTCTCTCTGTTCCATCACCCAGCTCTACTCTACCTCTCTCTGTTCCATCACCCAGCCTGCTCTACCTCTCTCTGTTCCATCACCCAGCTCTACTCTACCTCTCTCTGTTCCATCACCCAGCTCTACTCTACCTGTCTCTGTTCCATCACCCAGCTCTACTCTACCTCTCTCTGTTCCATCACCCAGCTCTAATCTACCTCTCTCTGTTCCATCACCCAGCTCTACTCTACCTCTCTCTGTTCCATCACCCAGCTCTACTCTACCTCTCTCTGTTCCATCACCCAGCTCTACTCTACCTCTCTCTGTTCCATCACCCAGCTCTACTCTACCTCTCTCTGTTCCATCACCCAGCTCTACTCTACCTCTCTCTGTTCCATCACCCAGCTCTACTCTACCTCTCTCTGTTCCATCACCCAGCTCTACTCTACCTCTCTCTGTTCCATCACCCAGCTCTACTCTACCTCTCTCTGTTCCATCACCCAGCTCTACTCTACCTCTCTCTGTTCCATCACCCAGCTCTACTCTACCTCTCTCTGTTCCATCACCCAGCTCTACTCTACCTCTCTCTGTTCCATCACCCAGCTCTACTCTACCTCTCTCTGTTCCATCACCCAGCTCTACTCTACCTCTCTCTGTTCCATCACCCAGCTCTACTCTACCTCTCTCTGTTCCATCACCCAGCTCTACTCTACCTCTCTCTGTTCCATCACCCAGCTCTACTCTACCTCTCTCTGTTCCATCACCCAGCTCTACTCTACCTCTCTCTGTTCCATCACCCAGCTCTACTCTACCTCTCTCTGTTCCATCACCCAGCTCTACTCTACCTCTCTCTGTTCCATCACCCAGCTCTACTCTACCTCTCTCTGTTCCATCACCCAGCTCTACTCTACCTCTCTCTGTTCCATCACCCAGCTCTACTCTACCTCTCTCTGTTCCATCACCCAGCTCTACTCTACCTCTCTCTGTTCCATCACCCAGCTCTACTCTACCTCTCTCTGTTCCATCACCCAGCTCTACTCTACCTCTCTCTGTTCCATCACCCAGCTCTACTCTACCTCTCTCTGTTCCATCACCCAGCTCTACTCTACCTCTCTCTGTTCCATCACCCAGCTCTACTCTACCTCTCTCTGTTCCATCACCCAGCTCTACTCTACCTCTCTCTGTTCCATCACCCAGCTCTACTCTACCTCTCTCTGTTCCATCACCCAGCTCTACTCTACCTCTCTCTGTTCCATCACCCAGCTCTACTCTACCTCTCTCTGTTCCATCACCCAGCTCTACTCTACCTCTCTCTGTTCCATCACCCAGCTCTACTCTACCTCTCTCTGTTCCATCACCCAGCTCTACTCTACCTCTCTCTGTTCCATCACCCAGCTCTACTCTACCTCTCTCTGTTCCATCACCCAGCTCTACTCTACCTCTCTCTGTTCCATCACCCAGCTCTACTCTACCTCTCTCTGTTCCATCACCCAGCTCTACTCTACCTCTCTCTGTTCCATCACCCAGCTCTACTCTACCTCTCTCTGTTCCATCACCCAGCTCTACTCTACCTCTCTCTGTTCCATCACCCAGCTCTACTCTACCTCTCTCTGTTCCATCACCCAGCTCTACTCTACCTCTCTCTGTTCCATCACCCAGCTCTACTCTACCTCTCTCTGTTCCATCACCCAGCTCTACTCTACCTCTCTCTGTTCCATCACCCAGCTCTACTCTACCTCTCTCTGTTCCATCACCCAGCTCTACTCTACCTCTCTCTGTTCCATCACCCAGCTCTACTCTACCTCTCTCTGTTCCATCACCCAGCCTGCTCTACCTCTCTCTGTTCCATCACCCAGCTCTACTCTACCTCTCTCTGTTCCATCACCCAGCTCTACTCTACCTCTCTCTGTTCCATCACCCGAGCTCTACTCTACCTCTCTCTGTTCCATCACCCAGCTCTACTCTACCTCTCTCTGTTCCATCACCCAGCTCTACTCTACCTCTCTCTGTTCCATCACCCAGCTCTACTCTACCTCTCTCTGTTCCATCACCCAGCTCTACTCTACCTCTCTCTGTTCCATCACCCAGCTCTAATCTACCTCTCTCTGTTCCATCACCCAGCTCTACTCTACCTCTCTCTGTTCCATCACCCAGCTCTAATCTACCTCTCTCTGTTCCATCACCCAGCTCTACTCTACCTCTCTCTGTTCCATCACCCAGCTCTACTCTACCTCTCTCTGTTCCATCACCCAGCTCTACTCTACCTCTCTCTGTTCCATCACCCAGCTCTACTCTACCTCTCTCTGTTCCATCACCCAGCTCTACTCTACCTCTCTCTGTTCCATCACCCAGCTCTACTCTACCTCTCTCTGTTCCATCACCCAGCTCTAATCTACCTCTCTCTGTTCCATCACCCAGCTCTAATCTACCTCTCTCTGTTCCATCACCCAGCTCTAATCTACCTCTCTCTGTTCCATCACCCAGCTCTACTCTACCTCTCTCTGTTCCATCACCCAGCTCTACTCTACCTCTCTCTGTTCCATCACCCAGCTCTACTCTACCTCTCTCTGTTCCATCACCCAGCTCTACTCTACCTCTCTCTGTTCCATCACCCAGCTCTAATCTACCTCTCTCTGTTCCATCACCCAGCTCTACTCTACCTCTCTCTGTTCCATCACCCAGCTCTACTCTACCTCTCTCTGTTCCATCACCCAGCTCTACTCTACCTCTCTCTGTTCCATCACCCAGCTCTACTCTACCTCTCTCTGTTCCATCACCCAGCTCTACTCTACCTCTCTCTGTTCCATCACCCAGCTCTACTCTACCTCTCTCTGTTCCATCACCCAGCTCTACTCTACCTCTCTCTGTTCCATCACCCAGCTCTACTCTACCTCTCTCTGTTCCATCACCCAGCTCTACTCTACCTCTCTCTGATCCATCACCCAGCTCTAATCTACCTCTCTCTGTTCCATCACCCAGCTCTACTCTACCTCTCTCTATTCCATCACCCAGCTCTACTCTACCTCTCTCTGTTCCATCACCCAGCTCTACTCTACCTGTCTCTGATCCATCACCCAGCTCTAATCTACCTCTCTCTGTTCCATCACCCAGCTCTACTCTACCTCTCTCTGTTCCATCACCCAGCTCTACTCTACCTCTCTCTGTTCCATCACCCAGCTCTACTCTACCTCTCTCTGTTCCATCACCCAGCTCTAATCTACCTCTCTCTGTTCCATCACCCAGCTCTACTCTACCTCTCTCTGTTCCATCACCCAGCCTGCTCTACCTCTCTATGTTCCATCACCCAGCTCTACTCTACCTCTCTCTGTTCCATCACCCAGCTCTACTCTACCTCTCTCTGTTCCATCACCCAGCTCTACTCTACCTCTCTCTGTTCCATCACCCAGCTCTACTCTACCTCTCTCTGTTCCATCACCCAGCTCTACTCTACCTCTCTCTGTTCCATCACCCAGCTCTACTCTACCTCTCTCTGTTCCCTCACCCAGCTCTACTCTACCTCTCTCTGTTCCATCACCCAGCTCTACTCTACCTCTCTCTGTTCCATCACCCAGCTCTACTCTACCTCTCTCTGTTCCATCACCCAGCCTCTCTACCTCTCTTGTTCCATCACCCAGCTCTACTCTACCTCTCTCTGTTCCATCACCCAGCTCTACTCTACCTCTCTCTGTTCCATCACCCAGCTCTACTCTACCTCTCTCTGTTCCATCACCCAGCTCTACTCTACCTCTCTCTGTTCCATCACCCAGCTCTACTCTACCTCTCTCTGTTCCATCACCCAGCTCTACTCTACCTCTCTCTGTTCCATCACCCAGCTCTACTCTACCTCTCTCTGTTCCATCACCCAGCTCTACTCTACCTCTCTCTGTTCCATCACCCAGCTCTACTCTACCTCTCTCTGTTCCATCACCCAGCTCTACTCTACCTCTCTCTGTTCCATCACCCAGCTCTACTCTACCTCTCTCTGTTCCATCACCCAGCTCTACTCTACCTCTCTCTGTTCCATCACCCAGCTCTACTCTACCTCTCTCTGATCCATCACCCAGCTCTAATCTACCTCTCTCTGTTCCATCACCCAGCTCTACTCTACCTCTCTCTGTTCCATCACCCAGCTCTACTCTACCTCTCTCTGTTCCATCACCCAGCTCTACTCTACCTCTCTCTGTTCCATCACCCAGCT
The DNA here is from genome assembly GCF_965601325.2 of Salmo salar. Lineage (NCBI taxonomy): Eukaryota > Metazoa > Chordata > Actinopteri > Salmoniformes > Salmonidae > Salmo > Salmo salar. The sequence goes on along the minus strand of NC_138308.1, from coordinate 38,273,487 downwards.
CTACTCTACCTCTCTCTGTTCCATCACCCAGCTCTACTCTACCTCTCTCTGTTCCATCACCCAGCTCTACTCTACCTCTCTCTGTTCCATCACCCAGCTCTACTCTACCTCTCTCTGTTCCATCACCCAGCTCTACTCTACCTCTCTCTGTTCCATCACCCAGCTCTACTCTACCTCTCTCTGTTCCATCACCCAGCTCTACTCTACCTCTCTCTGTTCCATCACCCAGCTCTACTCTACCTCTCTCTGTTCCATCACCCAGCTCTACTCTACCTCTCTCTGTTCCATCACCCAGCTCTACTCTACCTCTCTCTGTTCCATCACCCAGCTCTACTCTACCTCTCTCTGTTCCATCACCCAGCTCTACTCTACCTCTCTCTGTTCCATCACCCAGCTCTACTCTACCTCTCTCTGTTCCATCACCCAGCTCTACTCTACCTCTCTCTGTTCCATCACCCAGCTCTACTCTACCTCTCTCTGTTCCATCACCCAGCTCTACTCTACCTCTCTCTGTTCCATCACCCAGCTCTACTCTACCTCTCTCTGTTCCATCACCCAGCTCTACTCTACCTCTCTCTGTTCCATCACCCAGCTCTACTCTACCTCTCTCTGTTCCATCACCCAGCTCTACTCTACCTCTCTCTGTTCCATCACCCAGCTCTACTCTACCTCTCTCTGTTCCATCACCCAGCTCTAATCTACCTCTCTCTGTTCCATCACCCAGCTCTACTCTACCTCTCTCTGTTCCATCACCCAGCTCTACTCTACCTCTCTCTGTTCCATCACCCAGCTCTACTCTACCTCTCTCTGTTCCATCACCCAGCTCTACTCTACCTCTCTCTGTTCCATCACCCAGCTCTACTCTACCTCTCTCTGTTCCATCACCCAGCTCTACTCTACCTCTCTCTGTTCCATCACCCAGCTCTACTCTACCTCTCTCTGTTCCATCACCCAGCTCTACTCTACCTCTCTCTGTTCCATCACCCAGCTCTACTCTACCTCTCTCTGTTCCATCACCCAGCTCTAATCTACCTCTCTCTGTTCCATCACCCAGCTCTACTCTACCTCTCTCTGTTCCATCACCCAGCTCTACTCTACCTCTCTCTGTTCCATCACCCAGCTCTACTCTACCTCTCTCTGTTCCATCACCCAGCTCTACTCTACCTCTCTCTGTTCCATCACCCAGCTCTACTCTACCTCTCTCTGTTCCATCACCCAGCTCTACTCTACCTCTCTCTGTTCCATCACCCAGCTCTACTCTACCTCTCTCTGTTCCATCACCCAGCTCTACTCTACCTCTCTCTGTTCCATCACCCAGCTCTACTCTACCTCTCTCTGTTCCATCACCCAGCTCTACTCTACCTCTCTCTGTTCCATCACCCAGCTCTACTCTACCTCTCTCTGTTCCATCACCCAGCTCTGCTCTACCTCTCTCTGTTCCATCACCCAGCTCTACTCTACCTCTCTCTGTTCCATCACCCAGCTCTACTCTACCTCTCTCTGTTCCATCACCCAGCTCTACTCTACCTCTCTCTGTTCCATCACCCAGCTCTACTCTACCTCTCTCTGTTCCATCACCCAGCTCTACTCTACCTCTCTCTGTTCCATCACCCAGCTCTACTCTACCTCTCTCTGTTCCATCACCCAGCTCTACTCTACCTCTCTCTGTTCCATCACCCAGCTCTACTCTACCTCTCTCTATTCCATCACCCAGCTCTACTCTACCTCTCTCTGTTCCATCACCCAGCTCTACTCTACCTGTCTCTGATCCATCACCCAGCTCTAATCTACCTCTCTCTGTTCCATCACCCAGCTCTACTCTACCTCTCTCTATTCCATCACCCAGCTCTAATCTACCTCTCTCTGTTCCATCACCCAGCTCTACTCTACCTCTCTCTGTTCCATCACCCAGCTCTACTCTACCTCTCTCTGATCCATCACCCAGCTCTACTCTACCTCTCTCTGTTCCATCACCCAGCTCTAATCTACCTCTCTCTGTTCCATCACCCAGCTCTACTCTACCTCTCTCTGTTCCATCACCCAGCTCTACTCTACCTCTCTCTGATCCATCACCCAGCTCTACTCTACCTCTCTCTGTTCCATCACCCAGCCTGCTCTACCTCTCTCTGTTCCATCACCCAGCTCTACTCTACCTCTCTCTGTTCCATCACCCAGCTCTACTCTACCTCTCTCTGTTCCATCACCCAGCTCTACCTCTCTATGTTCCATCACCCAGCTCTACTCTACCTCTCTCTGTTCCATCACCCAGCTCTACTCTACCTCTCTCTGTTCCATCACCCAGCTCTACTCTACCTCTCTCTGTTCCATCACCCAGCTCTACTCTACCTCTCTCTGTTCCATCACCCAGCTCTACTCTACCTCTCTCTGTTCCATCACCCAGCTCTAATCTACCTCTCTCTGTTCCATCACCCAGCTCTACTCTACCTCTCTCTGTTCCATCACCCAGCTCTACTCTACCTCTCTCTGTTCCATCACCCAGCTCTACTCTACCTCTCTCTGTTCCATCACCCAGCTCTACTCTACCTCTCTCTGTTCCATCACCCAGCTCTACTCTACCTCTCTCTGTTCCATCACCCAGCTCTACTCTACCTCTCTCTGTTCCATCACCCAGCCTGCTCTACCTCTCTCTGTTCCATCACCCAGCCTGCTCTACCTCTCTCTGTTCCATCACCCAGCTCTACTCTACCTCTCTCTGTTCCATCACCCAGCTCTACTCTACCTCTCTCTGTTCCATCACCCAGCTCTAATCTACCTCTCTCTGTTCCATCACCCAGCTCTACTCTACCTCTCTCTGTTCCATCACCCAGCTCTACTCTACCTCTCTCTATTCCATCACCCAGCTCTACTCTACCTCTCTCTGTTCCATCACCCAGCTCTACTCTACCTGTCTCTGATCCATCACCCAGCTCTAATCTACCTCTCTCTGTTCCATCACCCAGCTCTACTCTACCTCTCTCTATTCCATCACCCAGCTCTAATCTACCTCTCTCTGTTCCATCACCCAGCTCTACTCTACCTCTCTCTGTTCCATCACCCAGCTCTACTCTACCTCTCTCTGATCCATCACCCAGCTCTACTCTACCTCTCTCTGTTCCATCACCCAGCTCTAATCTACCTCTCTCTGTTCCATCACCCAGCTCTACTCTACCTCTCTCTGTTCCATCACCCAGCTCTACTCTACCTCTCTCTGATCCATCACCCAGCTCTACTCTACCTCTCTCTGTTCCATCACCCAGCCTGCTCTACCTCTCTCTGTTCCATCACCCAGCTCTACTCTACCTCTCTCTGTTCCATCACCCAGCTCTACTCTACCTCTCTCTGTTCCATCACCCAGCTCTACTCTACCTCTCTCTGTTCCATCACCCAGCTCTACTCTACCTCTCTCTGTTCCATCACCCAGCCTGCTCTACCTCTCTCTGTTCCATCACCCAGCTCTACTCTACCTCTCTCTGTTCCATCACCCAGCTCTAATCTACCTCTCTCTGTTCCATCACCCAGCCTGCTCTACCTCTCTCTGTTCCATCACCCAGCTCTACTCTACCTCTCTCTGTTCCATCACCCAGCTCTACTCTACCTCTCTCTGTTCCATCACCCAGCTCTACTCTACCTCTCTCTGTTCCATCACCCAGCTCTACTCTACCTCTCTCTGTTCCATCACCCAGCTCTACTCTACCTCTCTCTGTTCCATCACCCAGCCCGCTCTACCTCTCTCTGTTCCATCACCCAGCCTGCTCTACCTCTCTCTGTTCCATCACCCAGCTCTACTCTACCTCTCTCTGTTCCATCACCCAGCTCTACTCTACCTCTCTCTGTTCCATCACCCAGCTCTAATCTACCTCTCTCTGTTCCATCACCCAGCTCTACTCTACCTCTCTCTGTTCCATCACCCAGCTCTACTCTACCTCTCTCTGATCCATCACCCAGCTCTAATCTACCTCTCTCTGTTCCATCACCCAGCTCTACTCTACCTCTCTCTGTTCCATCACCCAGCTCTACTCTACCTCTCTCTGTTCCATCACCCAGCTCTACTCTACCTCTCTCTGTTCCATCACCCAGCTCTAATCTACCTCTCTCTGTTCCATCACCCAGCTCTACTCTACCTCTCTCTGTTCCATCACCCAGCTCTACTCTACCTCTCTCTGTTCCATCACCCAGCTCTACTCTACCTCTCTCTGTTCCATCACCCAGCTCTACTCTACCTCTCTCTGTTCCATCACCCAGCTCTACTCTACCTCTCTCTGTTCCATCACCCAGCCTGCTCTCCCTGCCTCTCTCTGCCTGCTGGGCACTGGCTCTGAAAACAACCCTCACACACACACACTCAAACATGCACAACCGCACACACAGGCACACACACACACTCAAACTGCTAGCCTCGACATCACAGTCCTCAATAATACATGAAGTTGCTTTTTTGAGGAAACCTCCTCCTCCTCTCCTCTCTCTCTCCCCCTCTCACCCCACCAGACCTCCTCTCCTCTCTCTCTCCTCCTCTCACCCCACCAGACCTCCTCCTCTCTTCTCTCTCTCCCCCTCTCACCCCACCAGACCTCCTCCTCTCCTCTCTCTCTCCCCCTCACCCCACCAGACCTCCTCCTCTCTCTCTCTCTCTCTCTCTCTCTCTCCCTCTCACCCCACCAGACCTCCTCCTCTCTCTCTCCCCCTCTCACCCCACCAGACCTCCTCCTCTCTCTCTCCCCTCACCCCACCAGACCTCCTCCTCTCCTCTCTCTCTCCCCCTCACCCCACCAGACCTCCTCCTCTCTCTCTCTCTCTCTCTCTCCCTCTCACCCCACCAGACCTCCTCCTCTCTCTCCCCCTCTCACCCCACCAGACCTCCTCCTCTCTCTCTCCCCCTCACCCCACCAGACCTCCTCCTCTCCTCTCTCTCTCCCCCTCACCCCACCAGACCTCCTCTCCCTCTCGCTCTCCCCCTCCCCCCACCAGACCTCCTCTCCTCTCTCTCTCTCTTCCCCTCACCCCATCAGACCTCCTCCTCTCTCTCTCTCTCCCCCTCACCAGACCTAGACCCACCCCATCAGACCTCCTCTCCCTCTCTCTCTCTCTCCCCCTCACCCCACCAGACCCAGACCCACCCCACCAGACACACCGACAAACAGAAGAAAGTTTACAGTAAGATACCGCCTATTGCCTGAGTTGATTCAAGTGGATTCAAGGCAAATCTTGGCCAGTCACAGACATACTATTACCACTATTATATATTAGTATAATTATTATTTGCATTATTATTAGCATTAGCATTATTATTATTAGCATTAGCATTATTAGTATTAGCATTATTAGCATTGGCATTATTAGTGTTATTAGTATTAGCATTATTAGTATAACTATTTTTATAATTAGCATTAGCAGTTTAAGCAGTATTAATATTATTAGCATTATTAGCATTATTAGTATTAGTATTATAATTAGCATGAGCATTATTAGCTTTGCTTGTATTATTAGTATAATTAGCATTATTAGTATAATTAATATTAGCATTATTAACATCATTAGCATTATTAGTAAAATTAGCATTAGCATTATTAGTATGATTAACATGAGTATTATTAGTATTATTATAATTTTTCATCTCCAATATGGCTCCAACTTGTTCCAACTGATGACTTGTATGTAATATATCCATATTACAGAATACTACTCGTAGGATGTTGTACTCAGACTGCACATCCACTACTAACTAGCCTATTATATGTTAGTGGTTGAGTGATTCACATTGGTGGTGGATGAGGTGAGTTTTCCCCCTTTCTATGTAAAGCTCTGCATGAATCCAACCAACCAATCAATCAATCAACCTAATCAACCAATCAATCAACCAATCAACCAACCAACCAACCAATCAATCAACCAATCAACCAACCAACCAACCAATCAACCAATCAATCAACCAACCAATCAACCAACCAATCAACCAATCAATCAACCAATCAACCAATCAACCAATCAATCAACCAATCAACCAATCAACCAACCAATCAATCAATCAACCAATCAACCAATCAATCAACCAATCAATCAACCAATCAATCAATCAATCAACCAATCAATCAACCAATCAACCAATCAACCAATCCATCAACCAACCAATCAACCAATCAAGCAATCAATCAATCAACCAACCAACCAATCAACCAACCAACCAATCAACCAACCAACCAACCAATCAACCAATCAATCAACCAATCAATCAACCAATCAACCAACCAACCATCAATCAACCAATCAATAAATCAATCAATAAATGAATTAATCAACCAACCAATCAATCAATCAACCAATCAACCAACCAATCAATCAACCAATCAATCAATCAACCAACCAACCAGCCAATCAACCAATCAATCAACCAACCAACCAATCAACCAACCAATCAACCAATCAGCCAATCAATCAACCAATCAATCAACCAATCAATCAATCAAGTATCACTACTACTTCAGCATGTGTCCCAGTTTCGTTCATTGATGACTTGCATGTAAACCATTCATATTACAGAATACTACCCATAGTGCACTGTGTACAGACTGCACATAACCTGTCCATTCCACATACTATTAATAAAGCTAACAAAATGTAGCTTTTTAGCCGTCACTGTGGGGTTTGTAGAAATCTGCAAAAGAGCGTCCCGTGTGTCTTATCCTGTTCTCTGCTGTTGTCCCCGCTGTGTGATGTGTGACTTACCCTGTTCTCTGCTGTTGTCCCCGCTGTGTGATGTGTGTCTTACCCTGTTCTCTGCTGTTGTCCCCGCTGTGTGATGTGTGTCTTACCCTGTTCTCTGCTGTTGTCCCCGCTGTGTGACGTGTGTCTTACCCTGTTCGCTGCTGTTGTCCCCGCTGTGTGACGTGTGTCTTACCCTGTTCTCTGCTGTTGTCCCCGCTGTGTGACGTGTCTTACCCTGTTCTCTGCTGTTGTCCCCGCTGTGTGACGTGTCTTACCCTGTTCTCTGCTGTTGTCCCCGCTGTGTGATGTGTGTCTTACCCTGTTCTCTGCTGTTGTCCCCGCTGTGTGACGTGTCTTACCCTGTTCTCTGCTGTTGTCCCCGCTGTGTGACGTGTGTCTTACCCTGTTCGCTGCTGTTGTCCCCGCTGTGTGACGTGTGTCCCCCGCTGGATGGGCCAGGTGTACCCCCGGAGCGCGTGGATGCCGTGTCATCGTGCTCTCTGTTCCAGGAAGTCTACGAGAAGAAAGGAGGAGAGGACAGTCAGTCTACAAGGTAGTCTAGAAGTCTGTGAGAAGAGAAAAGGAGAGGACAGTTACACTACAGGGTAGTCTAGAAGTCTCTAAGTCTACAGGACAGTCTACAGGACAGTCTACAGGATTATCTATAGGACAGTATATATGCCAGTCTACAGGATTGTCTATAGGACAGTATATATGCCAATCTACAGGACTGTTTACAGGACATTCTACATGCCAATCTACAGGACTGTCTACCGGATAGTCTATATGCCAGTCTACAGGATTGTCTATAGGACAGTATATATGCCAGTCGACAAGACAGTCTAAAGGATAGTCTATATGCCAGGACAGTCTACAGGATTATCTATAGGACAGTATATATGCCAGTCTACAGGATTGTCTATAGGACAGTATATATGCCAGTCTACAGGACAGTCTATTAGCCAGTCTACAGGACTGTCTACATGACAGTCTATATGCCCGTCTACAGGATTGTCTATATGACAGTATATATGCCAGTCTACAGGACAGTCTACAAGACAGTCTACAGGATAGTATATATGCCAGTCTATATGCCAGTCTACAGGACAGTATATATGCCTGTCTACAGGACAGTCTATATGCCAGTCTACAGGACAGTCTATATGCCAGTCGACAGGACAGTCTACAAGACAGTCTACAGGATAGTATATATGCCAGTCTACAGGACAGTCTATATGCCTGTCTACAGGACAGTCTATATGCCAGTCGACAGGACAGTCTATATGCCAGTCTACAGGACAGTCTATATGCCAGTCAACAGGACAGTCTACAGGACAGTCTACACGGCATACACACTATTTTAGTTTGCCCATTATAGGGCATCACTGCCTACATGTTGCTGAAACCAGTCAGACTTCAAAATACAAGACAGCTACAAGCCAAGAACCAAGTCAGAGCCTACAAGTGATGTCATCCTAGCACACCAGACCCCCAGAGAGAAGGAGAGAGAGAGAGAGAGAGAGAGAGAGAGAGACAGAGAGAGAGAGAGAGAGACAGCGAGAGAGATAGAGAGAGAGAGAGACAGCTAGAGAGAGAGAGACAGCGAGAGAGAGACAGCGAGAGAGAGAGAGAGAGAGAGACAGAGAGAGTGAGACAGCGAGAGAGAGACAGCGAAAGAGAGCGAGAGAGACAGCGAAAGAGAGCGAGAGAGACAGGGAGAGAGAGACAGAGAGAGAGAGACAGAGAGAGAGAGACAGAGAGAGAGAGACAGCGAAAGAGAGCGAGAGAGACAGGGAGAGAGAGACAGAGAGAGAGAGACAGAGAGAGAGAGCGAGAAAGACAGGGAGAGAGAGACAGAGAGAGAGACAGAGAGAGAGAGACAGAGAGAGAGACAGCGAGAGAGAGACAGCGAAAGAGAGCGAGAGAGACAGGGAGAGAGAGACAGAGAGAGAGAGACAGAGAGAGAGACAGCGAGAGAGAGACAGCGAAAGAGAGCAAGAGAGACAGGGAGAGAGAGACAGAGAGACATAGAGAGAGAGAGACAGCGAGAGAGAGAGAGAGAGAGAGAGAGAGAGACAGCGAGAGAGAGAGACAGAGAGAGAGAGACAGTGAGAGAGAGAGAGACAGCGAGAGAGAGAGACAGAGAGAGAATAAAAAAATATGAAGTAACATATTACCAGAGAGAGAAATGTCATAGTCCAACTATGCAACAGATGAGGAAAATAAAGTAACCCTCTTAGTCACTAGCTCACAATTCATTTCTGTGATAAAACAACTTCTGTTCACCTCGTACTACAGAGAGAGATGACGAGAGAGAGATGACGAGAGAGAGATGACGAGAGACAGATGACGAGAGACAGATGACGAGAGACAGACAGAGAGAGGTAGAGAGTTACCCAGGAGACATGTTTTATACCTGTATGTGTGAATGTGTGTGTGTGTGTGTGTGTGTGTGTGCGTGTGTGTGTGTGTGTGTGTGTGTGTGTGTGTGTGTGTGTGTGTGTGTGTGTGTGTGTGTGTGTGTGTGTGTGTGTGTGTGTGTGTGTCTGTATCTGTGTTTGTATCTGTGTGTCAGCTGTGTCCTGCTGGACAGTCAGAAACAAGTGGAGGAGACAGGAGGATAAAGGTACTCAGAACAGGCCTCACACACAGAAACCGTCCCCATGGCGAGAAGACCCAGTGTACAATAGAACCCAAAACAGATGTCACCTCTTATCTCCCTGTGCCTCCGAAAAGCAACATTAGCCCTGCATATACACACACACACACACACACACACACACACACACACACACACACAGAGAGAGAGAAAGGAAAAAGGAACCATAGTGTGTCATCAGACGGTGTGTGTTGTTTACATGCGAGCGTCTCTACACGCATCTGTGTATCTCTGTCTGTGGGATGTTTGTCTGCACTTCTCCTTTGGTGTATGAAATCTACATGTTGGTACTGTAGATATTTAATTCTAGATGTGTTTACTGTAGATATTTAATTCTAGATGTTGCTACTGTATATATTTAAATATATATGTTGTTACTGTAGATATTTAAATCTATATGTGTTTACTGTAGATATTTAATTCTAGATGTTCCTGTAGATATTTAAATCTAGAAGTTGTTACTGTAGATATTTAATTCTAGAAGTTGTTAATGTAAATATTTAATTCTAGATGTTACTGTAGATATTTACATTTTAGTCATTTAGCAGACGCTCTTATCCAGAGCGGCTTACAGTAGTGAATGCATACATTTCATACATTTTTTTTTCCGTACTGGCCCCCGTGGGAATCGAACCCACAACCCTGGCGTTGTAAACACCATGCTCTACCAACTGAGGCACACGGGACCGTTCTAGAAGTTAATTCTAGAAGTTGTTACTGTAGATATTAAATTCTAGATGTTGTTACTGTAGATATTTAATTCTAGATGTTATTACGGTATATATTTAAATCTAGATGTGTTTACTGTAGATATTTAATTCTAGATGTTGGTACTGTAGATATTTAATTCTAGATGTTGGTAGTGTAGATATTTAATTCTAGATGTTGATACTGTAGATATTTAATTCTAGATGTGTTTACTGTAGATATTTAATTCTAGATGTTATTACTGTATATATTTAAATCTAGAAGTTGTTACTGTAGATATTTAATTCTAGATGTTATTACTGTATATATTTAAATCTAGAAGTTGTTACTGTAGATATTTAATTCTAGATGTTGGTACTGTAGATATTTAATTCTAGATGTGTTTACTGTAGATATTTAATTCTAGATGTCGTTACTGTAGATATTTAATTATAGATGTTGTTACTATAGATATTTAAATCTAGATGTGTTTACAATATATATTTAATTATAGATGTTGGTACTGTATATATTTAAATATATATATTGTTACTGTAGATATTTAAATCTAAATGTTGTTACTGTAGATATTTAAATCTAAATGTTGTTACTGTATATATTTAAATCTAGATGTTGTTACTGTAGATATTTAAATCTAGATGTTGTTACTGTAGATATTTAAATCTAGATGTTGTTATTGTAGATATTCAAAATCTAGATGTTGGTACTGTAGATATTTAAATCTAGATGTTGTTACTGTATATATTTAAATCTAGATGTTGTTACTGTAGATATTTAAATCTAGATGTTGTTACTGTATATATTTAAATCTAGATGTTGTTACTGTAGATATTTAATTATAGATGTTGTTACTGCAGATATTTAATTATAGATGTTGTTAGTATAGATATTTAATTACAGATGTTGTTAGTATAGATATTTAGCTCAATAAGATGTTAAATTAGAGGCAGCAGAGCTATTCAATGGAGTGAAAAAAGAGAGTAAAATAAACAACTATTTTCAATTGGGATATTTTTCTATATGTTACCGTAAAGAGAAAAAGTATGAAGCAAGTGAGCGATTACAGAATAATATTTAAATAAATATGCATTACTGCCAAACACAGGGCTGCAACAGAGTGCAGACGAAATACTGTTAAAGAACAGAATTCTAAAGTTAAGTCAGCAAATGATCATAACACATGTTCTATTATGGAACCTTCTATGTTCTCAGGACTATGAATTCACAGATCGTTTTATTCTTTCTCCTGGTCTCCCCAACTCTCTGTCTTTCTCCTGGTCTCCCCAGTTCTCTGTCTTTCTCCTGGTCTCCCCAACTCTCTGTCTTTCTCCTGGTCTCCCCACCTCTCTGTCTTTCTCCTGGTCTCCCCACCTCTCTGTCTTTCTCCTGGTCTCCCCACCTCTCTGTCTTTCTCCTGGTCTCCCCACCTCTCTGTCTTTCTCCTGGTCTCCCCACCTCTCTGTCTTTCTCCTGGTCTCTCCACCTCTCTGTCTTTCTCCTGGTCTCCCCACCTCTCTGTCTTTCTCCTGGTCTCCCCACCTCTGTCTTTCTCCTGGTCTCTCCACCTCTCTGTCTTACATTTTACATTTTACATTTTAGTGATTTAGCAGACGCTCTTATCCAGAGCGACTTACAGTAGTGAATGCATACATTTCATACATTTTTTCTCCGTACTGGTCCCCCGTGGTAATCGAACCCACAACCCTGGCGTTGCAAACACCATGCTCTACCAACTGACCCTAGTCTTCCTGTGCCAGCCATTGTAAATATACTACCTTGAAAAATAGAGAGAAAGAAGAGAGAGAGAAGAGAGGGAGAGAGAGAGAGAGAGAGAGTAGATTATGATCCCACATCCCAGAATGCTGTGTGAGAGAGAAGAGAGAGCGTTCGTAATCTGAAACACATGCTCGGAGTGCAAACTGTTAAAACCCAGCAAACCAGAGCATTCACCAGCTCTCTCCCTCTCTCTCACTCTACTCTCCCCCTCTCTCACCCCTCTCTCTCTCTCGCTCTACTCTCCCCCTCTCTAACCCCTCTCTCTCTCGCTCTACTCTCTCTCTCGCTTTACTCTCCCCCCTCTCTCTCTCTCTCCCTACCTACCTATCCCTCTCCCCCTCTCTCACCCCTCTCTCTCTCTCTCGCTCTACTCCCCCCCTCTCTCACCCCTCTCTCTCTCTCACTCTACTCTCCCCCTCTCTCACCCCTCTCTCTCTCTCTCCCTACCTACCTATCCCTCTCCCCCTCTCTCCCCCCTCTCTCTCTCTCGCTCTACTCTCCCCCTCTCTCACCCCTCTCTCTCTCTCACTCTACTCTCCCCCTCTCTCACCCCTCTCTCTCTCTCGCTCTACTCTCCCCCTCTCTCGCTCTACTCTCTCTCTCGCTTTACTCTCCCCCTCTCTCCCCCCTCTCTCTCTCTCTCTCTCTCTCTCCCTACCTACCTATCCCTCTCTCTCCCTCTCTAGCTCACTCTCTCCCTCTCTCTCGCTCTACTCTCCCCCTCTCTCACCCCCATCTCTCTCTCTTGCTCTCACTCTACTCTCCCCCTCTCTCACCCCTCTCTCTCTCTCGCTCTACTCTCCCCCTCTCTCACCGCTCTCTCTCTCGCGCTACTCTCCCCCTCTCTCGCTCTACTCTCCCCCTCTCTCATCGCTCTCTCTCTCGCTCTACTCTCCCCCTCTCTAACCCCTCTCTCTCTCGCTCTACTCTCTCGCTTTACTCTCCCCCTCTCTCCCCCCCTCTCTCTCTCTCTCTCCCTACCTACCTATCCCTCTCTCTCCCTCTCTCGCTCACTCTCTCCCTCTCTCTCGCTCTACTCTCCCCCTCTCTCACCCCCATCTCTCATAACTAAACTAAACATAACTAAACATAACTAAACATAACAAAACATAACTAAACATAACAAAACATAACTAAACATAACTAAACATAACTAAACATAACAAAACATAACTAAACATAACTAAACATAACTAAACATAACTAAACTAAACATAACAAAACATAACTAAACATAACTAAACTAAACATAACTAAATATAACAAAACATAACTAAACATAACTAAACATAACTAAACATAACTAAACATAACTAAACTAAACTAAACATAACTAAACATAACTAAACTAAACTAAACTAAACATAACTAAACATAACTAAACATATCAAAACATAACTAAACATAACTAAACATAACTAAACATAACTAAACATATCAAAACATAACTAAACATAACTAAACATAACTAAACATAACTAAACATATCAAAACATAACTAAACATAACTAAACATAACTAAACCTAACTAAACATATCAAAACATAACTAAACATAACTAAACATAACTAAACATAACAAAACATAACTAAACTAAACATAACTAAACATAACTAAACTAAACATAACAAAACATAACTAAACATAACTAAACTAAACATAACTAAACATAACTAAACATAACTAAACATAACTAAACTAAACTAAACATAACTAAACATAACTAAACTAAACTAAACTAAACATAACTAAACATAACTAAACATATCAAAACATAACTAAACATAACTAAACATAACTAAACATAACTAAACATATCAAAACATAACTAAACATAACTAAACATAACTAAACATAACTAAACATATCAAAACATAACTAAACATAACTAAACATAACTAAACCTAACTAAACATATCAAAACATAACTAAACATAACTAAACATAACTAAACATAACAAAACATAACTAAACTAAACATAACTAAATATAACTAAACATAACTAAACTAAACATAACTAAACATAACTAAACATAACTAAACATAACTAAACATAACTAAACATAACTAAACTAAACTAAACATAACTAAACATAACTAAACATAACTAAACATATCAAAACATAACTAAACATAACTAAACATAACTAAAGATAACTAAACCTAACTAAACCTAACTAAACATAACTAAACTAAACATAACTAAACATAACTAAACATAACTAAACTAAACATAACTAAATATAACTAAACATAACTAAACTAAACATAACAAAACATAACTAAACATAACTAAACTAAACATAACTAAATATAACAAAACATAACTAAACATAACTAAACATAACTAAACATAACTAAACTAAACTAAACATAACTAAACATAACTAAACATAACTAAACATATCAAAACATAACTAAACATAACTAAACATAACTAAAGATAACTAAACCTAACTAAACCTAACTAAACATAACTAAACACAACTAAACATAACATAACAAAACATAACTAAACATAACTAAACCCATGTTGTGTTTTTTACATTCACCAACAAATCCCACTAGAAAATATATATACAATAGGGGTGAAAATGGCAAACTATTGCATTAATTGTTATTGAACAAAAGAGAGAGAGCAGGTTGCCTTGTGGGAGATGGGAGGTTGAAGCACGGCCCCCTAGGAAAGGGGGCGGGGTCTAGACTGGGCCTGGTGGCATCTCCACGGGGACCATGGTGGAGGCTATTTATAACAAAACACTGGGCCGACTAGCCTGGTCTAGGACAGAACAGCACACACACACACACACACACACACACACACACACACACACACACACACACACACACACACACACACACACACACACACACACACACACACACACACACACACACACACACACACACACACACACAGTGATCACACTCAAACTCAGTTATCCCACAACCTCCAAACACATTCCCTACCAAACACATTCCCTACCAAACACATTCCCTTCCAAACACATTCCCTGCAAACACATTCCCTGCCAAACACATTCCCTACCAAACACATTCCCTGCCAAACACATTCCCTACCAAACACATTCCCTACCAAACACATTCCCTACCAAACACATTCCCTACCAAACACATTCCCTACCAAACACATTCCCTACCAAACACATTCCCTACCAAACACATTCCCTACCAAACACATTCCCTTCCAAACACATTCCCTGCCAAACACATTCCCTACCAAACACATTCCCTACCAAACACATTCCCTATCAAACACATTCCCTTCCAAACACATTCCCTGCCAAACACATTCCCTACCAAACACATTCCCTACCAAACACATTCCCTACCATACACATTCCCTACCAAACACATTCCCTACCAAACACATTCCCTATCAAACAAATTCCCTTCCAAACACATTCCCTGCCAAACACAATCCCTGCCAAACACAATCCCTGCCAAACAGACCCATTTGTGACCAAGCTTTAACTTCCTGACTGATGTCTTGAGATGTTGCTTCAATATATCCACATAATTTTCCTCCCTCATGACGCCATCTATTTTGTGAAGTGCACCAGTCCTTCCTGCAGCAAAGCACCCCCACAACATGCTGCTGCCACCCCCCGTGCTTCGCGGTTGGGATGGTGTTCCTCGGCTTGCAAGCCTCCCCCTTTTTCCTCCAATCATAATGATGGTCATTATGGCCAAACAGTTCTATTTTTGTTTCATCAGACCAGAGGACATTTCTCTAAAAAGTATGATCTTTGTCCCCATGTGCAGTTGCAAACCGTAGTCTGACTTTTTTATGGCGGTTTTGGAGCAGTGGCTTCTTCCTTGCTGAGCAGCCTTTCAGGTTATGTCGACATAGGACTTGTTTTACTGTGGTTATAGGTACTTTTGTACCTGTTTCCTCCAGCATCTTCACAAGGTCCTTTGCTGTTGTTCTAGGATTGAGAGAGAGAGAGAGAGAGAGAGAGAGAGAGAGAGACAGACAGACAGACAGACAGACAGACAGACAGACAGACAGACAGACAGACAGACAGACAGACAGACAGACAGACAGACAGACAGACAGACAGACAGACAGACAGACAGACAGACAGACAGACAGACAGACAGACAGACAGACAGAGAGAGAGAGAGAGAGAGAGAGAGAGATAGAGAGAGAGAAGTCTGTCCCACTGCTGCAAAACAACACCGTGATATATTCACTGTCCCCTTAATGAGATTCCATGGATTTATTCAGTCTTTTTCTTTCTCTCTCTATCTCTGCCTCTCCCCCTTGTCTCTCTACTCTGCCTGGCTATTATCTCACCTCCAAATGCAGGATGTAGATTAATTCAATGCTTAATTGTTTACTAAATTCAATTTTCCACATTCTATTCTGTGTGGCTTTAGCTAAAGTCCTAAATATTCCACGGTGTCGCCGCTGTGCCCAGCCTAGGGAGGGAGAACTCTGTGGTGTCTCTGCTGTGTGCCCAGCCTAGGGAGAGATAAGTCTGTGGTGTCTCTGCTGTGTGCCCAGCCTAGGGAGGGAGAACTCTGTGGTGTCTCTGCTGTGTGCCCAGCCTAGGGAGGGAGAACTCTGTGGTGTCGCTGCTGTGTGCCCAGCCTAGGGAGAGATAAGTCTGTGGTGTCTCTGCTGTGTGCCCAGCCTAGGGAGGGAGAACTCTGTGGTGTCTCTGCTGTGTGCCCAGCCTAGGGAGGGAGAACTCTGTGGTGTCGCTGCTGTGTGCCCAGCCTAGGGAGGGAGAACTCTGTGGTGTCTCTGCTGTGTGCCCAGCCTAGGGAGGGAGAACTCTGTGGTGTCGCTGCTGTGTGCCCAGCCTAGGGAGGGAGAACTCTGTGGTGTCGCTGCTGTGTGCCCAGCCTAGGGAGGGAGAACTGTTTGGGATCTATACATACCTTTCTTCATTACAATTTTTTCTCCACCACCATGACTTAATTCGCCATGAAAAGATTTTCCCTGCTGGAAATTCAGATTTGGCTATGATCTGTAAGGCATTCCAATTCAACGCACTTTCATTGTGCCAGGTCTTAGACTCAGAGAGAGCTTGCCTTTCTCACAGAGAGAGAGACCGCCAGCATGCCTCTTATTAAACAAGCGCTCATGCAAGAAATCTTGGGGTTACCAAATAATTTACAATAATAAAGAAAATGGTGGAGGCTTGTCTGTCCTGTTTTGCCCCTTGTCTCGAGAAAACATTTTCCATGATGATGTGTATATTTACATTCACACCACACATGTTACTGTCTGAGATAATCATGAGAATAACACACACAAATAACTAAATAACTCTCTGACCCACTGAATAACTAAATAACTCTCTGACCTACTGAATAACTAAATAACTCTCTGACACACTGAATAACTAAATAACTCTCTGACCCACTGAATAACTAAATAACTCTCTGACCTACTGAATATCTAAATAACTCTCTGACCCACTGAATAACTAAATAACTCTCTGACCTACTGAATAACTAAATAACTCTCTGACCCACTGAATAACTAAATAACTCTCTGACCCACTGAATAACTAAATAACTCTCTGACCTACTGAATAACTAAATAACTCTCTGACCCACTGAATAACTAAATAACTCTCTGACCCACTGAATAACTAAATAACTCTCTGACCTACTGAATAACTAAATAACTCTCTGACCTACTGAATAACTAAATAACTCTCTGACCCACTGAATAACTAAATAACTCTCTGACCTACTGAATAACTAAATAACTCTCTGACACACTGAATAACTAAATAACTCTCTGACCTACTGAATAACTAAATAACTCTCTGACCCACTGAATAACTAAATAACTCTCTGACCTACTGAATAACTAAATAACTCTCTGACCCACTGAATAACTAAATAACTCTCTGACCTACTGAATTACTAAATAACTCTCTGACCCACTGAATAACTAAATAACTCTCTGACCTACTGAATAACTAAATAACTCTCTGACACACTGAATAACTAAATAACTCTCTGACCTACTGAATAACTAAATAACTCTCTGACCCACTGAACAACTAAATAACTCTCTGACCTACTGAATAACTAAATAACTCTCTGACCTACTGAATAACTAAATAACTCTCTGACCTACTGAATAACTAAATAACTCTCTGACCCACTGAATAACTCTCTGACCCATTGAATAACTAAATAACTCTCTGACCTACTGAATAAGTAAATAACTCTCTGACCCACTGAATAACTAAATAACTATCTGACCTACTGAATAACTAAATAACTCTCTGACCCACTGAATAACTAAATAACTCTCTGACCTACTGAATAACTAAATAACTCTCTGACCCACTGAATAACTAAATAACTCTCTGACCCACTGATACACCTGAATCAAAGATGACAGTTGGGATCCTCCATCCATCCCCCACAATGCTTCAGTCAGTGTGTTTTGCTTTGTTTGTTATTGTGTTAACTCTATTGTTGACCTTACATCCAGCCCATAGGGCTCTGGTTAAAAGTAGTGTACTACATAGGGCTCTGGTTAAAAGTAGTGTACTACATAGGGCTCTGGTTAAAAGTAGTGTACTACATAGGGCTCTGGTTAAAAGTAGTATACTACATAGGGCACTGGTTAAAAGTAGTGTACTACATAGGGCTCTGGTTAAAAGTAGTGTACTACATAGGGCTCTGGTTAAAAGTAGTATACTACATAGGGCACTGGTTAAAAGTAGTGTACTACATAGGGCTCTGGTTAAAAGTAGTGTACTACATAGGGCTCTGGTTAAAATTGGTGCACTTACATAGGGCTCTGGTTAAAAGTAGTGTACTACATAGGGCTCTGGTTAAAAGTAGTATACTACATAGGGCACTGGTTAAAAGTAGTGTACTACATAGGGCTCTGGTTAAAAGTAGTGTACTACATAGGGCTCTGGTTAAAATTGGTGCACTTACATAGGGCTCTGCTTTAAAGTAGTGTACTACATAGGGCTCTGGTTAAAAGTAGTGTATTACATAGGGCTCTGGTTAAAAGTAGTGTATTACATAGGGCTCTGGTTAAAAGTAGTGTACTACATAGGGCTCTGGTTAAAAGTAGTGTACTACATAGGGCTCTGGTTAAAAGTAGTGCACTTACATAGGGCTCTGGTTAAAAGTAGTGTACTACATAGGGCTCTGGTTAAAAGTAGGGCACTACATAGGGCCCTGGTTAAAAGTAGTGCACTATATGGAGAATAAGACGCCATTCGGAACACATACCAAAAAGAAAAATGTTTGCATCTAAAGGAATGCCATGTGTCACGAGAGAATGACTGCTAGTTGAGTCTCCCAGCATTCCAAAGCAACACCCTGAATGATGCAATCTCTGATCCACCTGAACTGACTTTTGATGCGGAGAGTGATATATATATAGAGAGAGAGGGAGAGATAGGTTAAAGAGTGCCCATTGTAAATGGTAGTTTGATGTGCTTTCTCCCGTGGGGAGATAAAGGACAGTATGATAACCTGTCAAGTAACTGACTTACCAACCGACTCCTCTCCAATCTTTCCCTCTCCTCTCCTCCTCTCCTCTCCTCTCCTTCCCTCTCCTCTTCTTCTCTCTCCTCCTCTCCTCTCCTTCCCTCTCCTCTCCTCCTCTCCTCTCTCATCCACCTCTCCTACCTTCTCGTCCCCGTCCCCCTTCCCTTCCCCCGTCCTCTCCTCTCATCTCCTTCTCTTTGTGTGTGCATGCATGCATGTGTGGAAGGAATCTAACTGGTTTTGGTCTCTTGAGCAAGCAAAGTATAATCTTTGTGCAATAGCCTACAGGTATATTCTGCTGCCTTTTCAAACTGGTGAGCTAACCATATAAGCCAATCAAGGATAGGCCTAATTACATGTTTGACTTAATTACCAGCTTTTACATTAGCCGTGTATTTGCTTCGATGCAGGCGGCTTCAGAAAATGGATCAAGGTCCGTAAATGGATCTTTGGCATCGGCAACAAAGTGTTTTTGTTTACCTTGTCATAAGACTGAACCAAAAAACAACACCAGCTCAAGGGCTCCTCCAAATCCAGTCCCAAAACAAAGGTGTTTTTTCTTTGTGTAATCCAGTAGCATTACAAGTGAAGAAGTGAAGAAGCCACAAAATAGTTGACAGGTAATAATATGTTTCATGTCGTCCATCAGCTTAACTGGGTTCATTAGTAAACACAACGGAAAACATCTGAGAAACATTTTGCAACAGAAAATTGAAAAATGAGTGTTTTTTATTGGACCAGTCCTGATAATCCCTCCGCGTGGTGCCTAATGAACTGGACCCTGCTATCCAGTGAGATGCTCTTATTGAATCCCTTGGAGACCTGAGTTAGTCACAGACCTATTGTGAGAGACCCATGGGGGGGGGGGGGGGTTGAGAAGGAAAGGAACTTTCCATTAACTGAGTACACATGTGTTAAGCCAGTTTATTGTTGGTTTAGCTCAACAAACCACTAGGCTCCAGAGAGAGGGACAGCAGCCAGAAGAAGAAAAAAGAACTTCAAGGAAGTAATTGAAGACTTACAAGATAACAGAAACCGCTAGATTATGGTTGCTATTTACTACAATATAATTACTTAAGACAGCAACGATTACAACACTAAACAATCTATCTTATAGATAGTCTTGGACAGCAAATGCAAGTAAAAAAGTCATTTCTATAGTCATTGAGATATTGTTTGAAGTGGGGCCTCTGTTTGTGATTCCTTCATGGAATCACACCCTACTTGATATTCCAGCTATATAAAGAGGACAAGAACCCCACACAGGTCACGTGGTCCACTCTTTGTATCACTTGTTGAATCGTCCACAGCAGCACCACATTCACTTCTAATGGAAAGGACTAGGGGGGGGGGGGGGGGATATGGGGGGGGATATGGGGGGTAGGGGGGTAGAAGAGGGTCAAAGCCCCTCTTTTCAACTACAAAGCCCAGCTATTACTGACAATCAGCGGAATAATCCAAAGTTTGTTTTGAAGAACAGGGGAGATTGTCGCTTACAGAGGGAAATAGACAGAGAAGGGGGGGACAGAGAGAGAGACAGATGGAGAGTGTTGGCCCTGTGTATTTTGATCCATACTGAATGGACAGCAGCAGATATAGATTAGCTATAGTGAGCAACATGATGATTACAGAACTACTAGCGCCCCCTCAGAGCGGTGTGTGTGTGTGTGTGTGTGTGTGTGTGTGTGTGTGTGTGTGTTGTGTGTGTGTGTGTGTGTGTGTGTGTGTGTGTGTGTGTGTGTGAGACCCAGTGGTCACTGGTCAGGCTTTCCATTGAGTCACAGCATGCCCAAGGGGTCACTAGGGGTCAGCCAGATAACCACGGGAGTAACCTAAACTAACACTGCTAGGTGTCTCTCTCACACACACACACAAACACACACACACACACACACACACACACACACACACACACACACACACACACACAAAAGACACACACACACACACAAAAGACACACACACACACACACACAAACACACACACAAACAGACACACACACAAACACACACACACAGAAAAGACACACACAAACACAGCTGGGTGGAAGGCACCTGGAAACAAGGCCCTGTGGTAGAGAAGCCAGAGAAGATACTATGATAGCCTAATACAAACATTGGCTTTATTGTGGAGGAAAGATGGTTGTGTATTACTGTGGCTGGTAGCACTCTAGCCAAACACTGACGACTGTCCATGGAGAGAAGCCTCAAACACGATATACATGCTTTTCACAGGCAACAGTCTTTAATACTCATTACTGCTTCCTGTTGATACAGGAAGCAGTGGGACTTTAATGAACTGGTCCTCATTAAAGTCCCACAGGTCACTAACCTAACTTTGCTGCTAACCTATAAGAGAATGAGCAACCAAACCCGCTCGCAGGATTGGTTAACTCTTGAGGTCCCTCTGGTCTCCACCAATTTAGTTAAATCCTCCTTAAGTTTTAGTGCCACCCCATTGTTGGAATAACCTAGAAAATTCCTTGCATCTTGATTCCCTGGTGCCGCTAGGACAGTTTAGGACTCTGGTGTTGAATGAATTCATTGAGTATGGAAGTTGTTTCCATTGATTGTAGTGGTTTATTTGTTGAGGTTGTGGTGTTGAGGTTGTGGTGTTGTGGTTGTGGTGTTGAGGTTGTGGTGTTGTGGTTGTGGTGTTGAGGTTGTGGTGTTGAGGTTGTGGTGTTGAGGTTGTGGTGTTGAAGTTGTGGTGTTGAAGTTGTGGTGTTGTGGTTGTGGTGTTGAGGTTGTGGTTGTGGTGTTGTGGTTGTGGTGTTGAGGTTGTGGTGTTGTGGTTGTGGTGTTGAGGTTGTGGTGTTGAGGTTGTGGTGTTGAGGTTGTGATGTTGTGGTTGTGGTGTTGAGGTTGTGGTTTTGAGGTTGTGGTGTTGTGGTTGTGATGTTGTGGTTGTGGTGTTGTGGTTGTGGTGTTGAGGTTGTGGTGTTGAGGTTGTAGTGTTGTGGTTGTGGTGTTGAGGTTGTGGTGCTGAGGTTGTGGTGTTGTGGTTGTGGTGTTGAGGTTGTGGTGTTGAGGTTGTGGTTTTGAGGTTGTGGTGTTGAGGTTGTGGTGTTGTGGTTGTGGTGTTGAGGTTGTGGTTGTGAGGTTGTGAGTGTTGAGGTTGTGGTGTTGAGGTTGTGGTTTTGAAGTAATTATTATTCTTCTTGTTTAATTTGGAATTTTAATTGTACTTCCTGTTTGTGAGAAAATGTTTGTACTCAGGGCAGTATTGGGAATGAGACTCTGGTCTAAATTGGGCTAGCCTGAATAAATAGAAGTTAATACAATGTGTTTGTCTTACTTCTGATGACAGTATTTTTCTTAACCTTTAGGGTTGTATTTATGTATACACTCACAAAACGTATCTAAATCAAATTCATTAAGCTATCAGAATTTGCATACACTGCCTCAAAGCGCTCTTCAACCCATTCCAAACAATATGAACAATGAGCATGTTCCTTTTCAATCATTTCAGAACCACTCCACTCAATAAAAAACACAAACGGATAAAGAAAAAGGAAGCAAAAAACAAGGGTCATTTCAATGAACCCCACTTCAGGATGCAGGGCACAATGAACCCCACTTCAGGATGCAGGGTACAATGAACCCCACTTCAGGATGCAGGGCACAATGAACCCCACTTCAGGATGCAGGGCACAATGAACCCCACTTCAGGATGCAGGGTACAATGAACCCCACTTCAGGATGCAGGGCACAATGAACCCCACTTCAGGATGCAGGGCACAATGAACCCCACTTCAGGATGCAGGGCACAATGAACCCCACTTCAGGATGCAGGGCACAATGAACCCCACTTCAGGATGCAGGGCACAATGAACCCCACTTCAGGATGCAGGGCACAATGAACCCCACTTCAGGATGCAGGGCACAATGAACCCCACTTCAGGATGCAGGGCACAATGAACCCCACTTCAGGATGCAGGGCACAATGAACCCCACTTCAGGATGCAGGGCACAATGAACCCCACTTCAGGATGCAGGGCACAATGAACCCCACTTCAGGATGCAGGGCACAATGAACCCCACTTCAGGATGCAGGGCACAATGAACCCCACTTCAGGATGCAGGGCACAATGAACCCCACTTCAGGATGCAGGGCACAATGAACCCCACTTCAGGATGCAGGGCACAATGAACCCCACTTCAGGATGTAGGGCACAATGAACCCCACTTCAGGATGCAGGGCACAATGAACCCCACTTCAGGATGCAGGGCACAATGAACCCCACTTCAGGATGCAGGGCACAATGAACCCCACTTCAGGATGCAGGGCACAATGAACCCCACTTCAGGATGCAGGGCACAATGAACCCCACTTCAGGATGCAGGGCACAATGAACCCCACTTCAGGATGCAGGGCACAATGAACCCCACTTCAGGATGCAGGGCACAATGAACCCCACTTCAGGATGCAGGGCACAATGAACCCCACTTCAGGATGCAGGGCACAATGAACCCCACTTCAGGATGCAGGGCACAATGAACCCCACTTCAGGATGCAGGGCACAATGAACCCCACTTCAGGATATAGGGCACAATGAACCCCACTTCAGGATGCAGGGCACAATGAACCCCACTTCAGGATGTAGGGCACAATGAACCCCACTTCAGGATGTAGGGCACAATGAACCCCACTTCAGGATGCAGGGCACAATGAACCCCACTTCAGGATGTAGGGCACAATGAACCCCACTTCAGGATGCAGGGCACAATGAACCCCACTTCAGGATGTAGGGCACAATGAACCCCACTTCAGGATGCAGGGCACAATGAACCCCACTTCAGGATGCAGGGCACAATGAACCCCACTTCAGGATGCAGGGCACAATGAACCCCACTTCAGGATGGAGGACACAATGAACCCCACTTCAGGATGGAGGACACAATGAACCCCACTTCAGGATGGAGGGCAGAATAGAGGAGAAGAGCTTTCAGATGCAGAGTGTCCACGGTGTTATTATCACAGCATTTAGACAGCCTGGGGATGCCACCCAAGTGGCACCCTATTCCCTACTTAGTGCACTACTTTTGTCCAGGGTCCAAAGGGCTCTGTTTAAAAGTAGTGCACTATGTAGGGATGGGCCCTGGTCAAAAGTAGTGCAGCAGCTTTGCACTCTCTGAGCTAGTCACAAATTTCATTAGCAAATTGTTGCGCACCCTCCTCGTGCTTCTCTGCAATTAAAGATAACTGTGCAAACGGAACGCTAGCTGCTGCTGCGACGCAGTGTTTGGAACCACATCCCTTTGCTCACTCGGAGGAGTGGAGAGCCATGTGTGGGCTAGGCAAATAAGTATGCAATCGGCAAGGCAACCAGCACCATGTCATCACAACACAGAGTAAAGATTAAGCCCTGGGTGGGGATATGTATACATAGGCCACGACTGCATGTATGACTGAAGGACTTTAATCAACAGAATATGGAGCAGTCTTCCTATACTAGTTTTATGTGTTTTAGTTGTTGTGTGGAATCTTAGCTGTCATGTGGAATCTTAGTTGTCGTGTGGATTAGTTGTCGTGTGGAATCTTAGCTGTCATGTGGAATCTTAGTTGTCGTGTGGATTAGTTGTCGTGTGGAATCTTAGTTGTCGTGTGGAATCTTAGTTGTCGTGTGGAATCTTAGTTGTCGTGTGGATTAGTTGTCGTGTGGATTAGTTGTCGTGTGGAATCTTAGTTGTCGTGTGGAATCTTAGTTGTCGTGTGGAATCTTAGTTGTCATTTGGAATCCTAGTTGTCGTGTGGAATCTTAGTTGTCGTGTGGAATCTTAGTTGTCGTGTGGAATCTTAGTTGTCGTGTGGAATCTTAGTTGTCGTGTGGAATCTTAGTTGTCGTGTGGAATCTTAATTGTCGTGTGGAATCTTAGTTGTGTGGAGTCTTAGTTGTCATGTGGAATCTTAGTTGTCGTGTGGAGTCTTAGTTGTGTGGAATCTTAGTTGTGTGGAGTCTTAGTTGTGTGGAGTCTTAGTTGTGTGGAGTCTTAGTTGTGTGGAATCTTAGTTGTGTGGAATCTTAGTTGTGTGGAATCTTAGTTGTGTGGCGTCTTAGTTGTGTGGAGTCTTAGTTGTGTGGCGTCTTAGTTGTGTGGAGTCTTAGTTGTGTGGAGTCTTAGTTGTGTGGAGTCTTAGTTGTGTGGAGTCTTAGTTGTGTGGAGTCTTAGTTGTGTGGAATCTTAGTTGTGTGGAATCTTAGTTGTGTGGAATCTTAGTTGTGTGGAATCTTAGTTGATGAAGCCTAGCAACATGCAAGCAGATTATTTCCTAGCATCACCTATTCCCGTGGAGGAAACTAGACAATATGATAAGAAATGATACACTTTTTAGTTGTTTTGAAATGTGTTATGTTCACATGAACACCACTTAACAGAAAAGCGAAGACTAAAGGAAACTATTAATGTATGACTAACCTTCAAGTGGGTCAAAATGAGCAGGGAGGGGGGTGGGGTCAAATGTAGTAAATAAAGGGGTTAAATATGTTAAATAAATGTGGTAAAACTAGTTTTCTAGGGAGAAGGAGGAAAAGGGTTAAGGGGAGCATGGAGCCAGGCTGGGCTCTCTCACACACGCACGCACACGCACACCCAAACTGGCTTGGTCACATTCACAAGCCTTCACAGCCAGACTCTCTCCCTCTCTCTATGACTGTTTCACCTCTCCCGTATGCTCTTCTCCGCTCTTTTTTTTTGTTGACAAGAGGCACCCTGCGTCCTTCCTGCATGCGCTGCTTTCCTGCGCAATGCAAGAGACAAGCAAAATAACAAGGGGAGGAAAAAAAGATGGAGGAGTCGGAACGGAACATTATTGGTTCAATGCTTGGGTGCACAAGCTGCTACTAACTCGGCGCAGACTCTGGAGTTGAATAAATTCAAAGTACTATTTTTTTGCCCTTTTCTGCTACAGTCCCCTCGCTGGAATAAATTGGTTTGTGCATAAATGAGCTTCCGTTCCTTCTTGTTAACAAATTCTCTATATTTTTTCCAGTCCAATTCAACATTATGCCCCAGGGCATATATTAACAATATATATGGACAGAGATAATTCTCACACCGCGCTAATCCGTTAAGGACGTCACAGCCGCCTAACAAACGCAAAAGCATAAAATGTCCTACAAGAAATACTAAATACTAAAATACATAGCCTATATTCAGCTCAGCTGGAATGTATCGCGATAAAACAAGTGCAGTTTCATTTAATTGAAAATGGTCTTATCTTTGAGCCAAAGACCCCTCAGCGCTCTCTGGATAAGTTCATTTGTGGTTTATGGATCATTATGCAGATATGCCTAAAATGTAGGCTATAGTGGATTGCTGCACTACTTTGTATTATATCATAATCTTGCTCTGAAATATCACATGAACATGAACAGGAATTGAATTGATATGGTCATATTCCAGATCTGTCAAACCAGTTTTACATAGAGGCCTATTAATGCTCTTTCACAGCGGAGACACTGTCAACCTATATGCCTTTATGATATTAGCCTCAATATTTAGGCTCCAAGTAAGGCCATCATTAGATTAAAATAGGGCATGTCTTCATCTTGAAGTCAATTAAAGAGCCATATCACTGCCCGCGAGCACACATGATGTTCTTCATATACCTACAAACCCTAGGGTGTTCACGAAGCCTATATTTCTATACCCCTTTATCTTCTTCCACACTTTCACTCATATCTCACGACTATCTAGGCGCGACGTCTTTGACAACGTCCCCAAAGAATACGCGTTCAAGGAAACACTTAAGTGCACAATTGGCATGATGTTATTTAATTCTGCTTTTGATTTAAATGAAGTGTTATCTGGCGGAGGCGATCTGCCTCATTAGCATAATCATTAACATGGGGCTGGTGACGGAGAGAGAGAGAGAGAGAGAGCGAGAGAGAGAGGGGGAGAGAGAGCGAGAGAGAGAAAGAGAGAGAGAGAGAGAGAGAGAGAGAGAGAGAGAGAGAGAGAGAGAGAGAAGAGAAAGAGAAAGAGAGAGAGAGAGGGAGAGAGCGAGAGAGAGAAAGAGAGAGAGAGAGGGCGAGAGAGAGAAAGAGAAAGAGAGCGAGAGAGAGAAAGAGAAAGGGAGAGAGAGCGAGAGAGAAAGAGAGCGAGAGAGAGAAAGAGAAAGAGAAAGAGAGAGAGGGAGAGAGAGAGAGAGAGAGAGAGAGAGAGAGAGAGAGAGAGCGAGAGAGAGAGAGAGAGAGAGGACGCTTGAGGCAGGCAGGGGGTCGCTCCCATTTTGGTCCCAGCTCCTCCATCAATGACGACGCCTAGGCTACACTGCCTGCTATCTGACCCAACTGCGCTATTCACCACAGAACATGGGAGCTGCTCGCTACCGCTCTCTCCGGAGCACTACAACAGACCGCCAGCTCTAACCGGCCACTCAACCATATGGAGGTCCACGGATTTAAATTATTTAGCCTAATCGCTTCATTACTTTTTATATGTGCCTAGCCCGCTAATCTCTTTAATTTGGCCACTTGTTCCCCCGCCCCCCCCCCCCCCCCCCCCCCCCCCTCATCGGTATCCATAGCCTATCTCTCTGAGGGCCTTCATTCATTCTTCTCTAAAACCCTAACAGAGATCACTTTCGAAAATATAGGCCTATTTTGTTAAGTGAAATAAGAAAAGCTGTGTCTCTATTCAGGCTACAAAATCAAGCGTGCTATTAATGGCCTAAAATCCACCGCATAAAAAGATAGGGCTATAGATTTGCATAATTCTAATCATTATTACTGTTATCATTATTTAACGGCAATACGGACCATTAGGGTCATGCCTGCGCGCGCACTACAATGTCCCTGGAGAGCGAGCAGCCAGTGGAGCACATAATGAAGGATGTGCTGATATCGCTACTGCTGCCCGCGACTCACAAAAGGAAACAATCCCCTAATCTAGCCTACTGCCTTGTAGTTTTCAAACTCAACCCGTCATTTCAGCGAGTGCCATGGAATCTCTCTCGGTCTTCGCGCTTTAAAGCACAAAGTGGTCACGAATAGGGCTATAGCCTAAGCAATGTGCGCTCATGTCTGAGGAAAAATACTGACAAGACACCTAATGAACCGTAAACTACAACGGGAAATCCGAGGCAACTAAACCCACAGTCTCAGTCCCTCCGGTGAGATATCAAACTATGCGTTTGGCCTCTCCTCAGTAGCTGCGTGGTAATATAAATGTACTGCTGACGTTTCGTTTTGATTAAAAAATAGAAGACAGAGGTGGTGGAGAGGAGGAGGAAAATAAGAAAAAGGGAAAGAGGGCTAAATTAAAATGGACAAGAAGCAGGTCAAGTTTATGGCGATGCTTTCTCGGGCTAATCTCCCCGGGTCGGTTCCCGGATCAAACCTTAATGGGGCAATAATGGAAACATTATACAGAGAAATTTTCATTCCGATGGAATCTAAAACGGTCTTAATCATATGCAAATAACAGCGCCTCGCGGAGAAGTGACCCAGAAGACACCACACTGAATATTCCCAGTAGAGAGAGGGGGGGGGGAGAGAGAGAGAGAGAGAGAGAGAGAGAGAGAGAGAGAGAGAGAGAGAGACAGAGAGAGAGAGAGAGAGAGAGAGAGAGAGAGAGGAAGAGAGGAAGCGAGAGAGAGAGAGAGAGAGAGAGAGAGAGAGAGAGATGTGACATTACCTGATCAAGAGGCCCGGATGATCTTGTTATTTCCTCGTTGTCCGATTTTGATCCGCCCTCTCTGTCGTCGATCACCAAGTCGATGGGCATCTTTCCTTTCAGACAGCTGATGTACCGGTGACAGAAATTGTCACATAGTTCGTGTACCTATAGAAAAACATACAAGAAAACAACAACAACAACAAAAAAGGACATGAGGTACTGTATATCTGACACATGAAATATATCTGACACATGTCTGCAACTACAAAGCTACACGCCACTTGGACAACCTGGTCCAAATGGGTCGAGGCGTGCAGGTGGTGTTGCAGTGCGCTCCCACGTGACCAGCCGAATCCAGAAATATGAAGTAACTTTATTACAGAGCAAAATTGAGACTTCAATGAAAATTGACAATGACAAGAAGACTCGCGGGCTACAACCTAGTCAACAGCCGTGTTAAATGTATCCGTGCCCCAGGTTGTGTCTATTAGGGAGGTGGTGGGGTGACCCGACTGATTGACATTTAAGGTAAACTGCTTAATTTCCTCCAGTTATTCCATTATCACTACCGACCCAACCCGGTGCATGTCGCCTGGTCATGCCGAGGATGGTGCATGCTGTATGCTCTAAATGCATCGTTACACATCGCTACACAATGCTGCTACAGCCTGCAACGACCCTTCTGTTATATCATGTTTTGAATGTTATTAAAATAGCCCAACACTCGGCCTACTGAAAGTTAATTAACAAACATTTCAACTGATCAATTGTGTGGACAGTGGGCTACCATTGGTAAAACATATCAATATACCATGTAAAAAATTACCTCACTAATGTCACTCCAATCTAGGCTACAGCGAGCTACTTCTCTCGGCCTTTAGCATTCTCCAATACCTAAAGCGCGTATAACATACTTTAAGTTATATAATGAATTCACCTTGTATGTAATTTACACCAAAATAAACTATTAGCTCTCAGAAAGATTTGGGCGCAGAGATATCCGCTCCATGCAGTTGTAGCAGCTTGCGTTGTGATTAGGCTACAACGCGGAAGAGAAATAGGTCCCATGATTGATTTCGACACTAATTATAGCCGACTAGAAAAATACATTTATGCAAATGTCGCCCATAGCTATGAAGTGTGACGCGGCCAGGCAGCAACAGGGAGGTGAGCTGGGGTTTTACCTTTTCCAACTCCAGGAGATGAAACCGTAAAACTTGAATGGCTTGAATCATCTGAAAAATTTAAATAACAATAAAAAAAGATTAGCTTGTAAAATGTCCTAATATGAAATAGGCATATGTTTCTGGATAGGGTATAAGAATCTACAATGGAGAAAATGATTCATGTTAAATTGGATTTTGAATTTGGATTTTATGTCGAGCTGATATTCAACATTATAAGCGTACGGCATTACAACATTGGCTAATCAATCATCCATAATAGAAGCTATCCCAGACAGTAGCATTAGATAGCCTACATTACAAGTGAAAACTATTAGCATAATAACTTTTCATCGAGGGACAAGTAGTCCAAATCCATTTGACAGCTTTCTAATGCCGCCCTGAAAAGATGGTTATCTGCGGTGACAACGGAGGATTATCATGAAATGAAACAATCCGGACTGGAGAACAACAACCTCCAGTCGTTGGATGAACTTTTTCAACTAACAGCGTCTCCTACTCAGAAACCGTGTCATAATATGAAGGCAAGCCCTGATATGTTGGATACATCCACGTTTACTCTTAGTCCTTAGCCCACTTCTTGTATAATCAAATCAATGTTTCTCTTACCAGGTTATCCAGTTCTGGATTCGATGAAAATAACGGCTTTTCTGCCCGAATCTAAAACCACAAAATCATGAACACTTCAACACTTATGGGCAATATCCGTGAGAAAAGAATCATGTATTTAATATTAAAATAATATTGAACAATGTGTTAAACATGAACTACTATTAATGGCATAACAAATACTATCGGCTACTTCTAAACAATGCACGCTTCAAAACATTTCCAATGCTAAACTTTACAACAACATTTAATTACACTAACAAAATACACAGCTTAAACACATGGGCTTATGCTCAGCCACACACATCTATAATCGTATGCATAATGTAGCCTATGTTAATAACGCATAAGGTTTTTTTTCACCGACCTGTTTTGCAAACACTGCTATATCTTCATTGAAAGATTCCGATGAACAAACGTCTCCTCCCGCGACCCCAGGCTCTCTGGGCGTGCAAGTCGCTAATTCACATTTCTCAAAAATCAGTGCAAGCAGGGGGAACAGGGGGTGCCTGCATGGAATCAAACACAAAAGCAAATGTCACCGCAGAGAACAAGGCCGGGGTCAACACTGGTTCTATAAGCTAGTCTCAACAACTAGGCATAGCTCTGGGAATTGGTGATATGTGTGTACTGTTTTATGTATGGTGTTTATAGTCTATTAGTGCAGAAAAATATTCAAACGATGTAGTTTTTACTGACAGATAATTGTGTCAAATGATTTGAATAAAATGTACTTTTTTGTGCATCACTGTATTTTCTCCTTGGCCTATAGGCTAGATCTGCCTTTGTCTTTGAAAATATCAAAAGTTTAATATGTGCAATTTGTTCCATTTTAGTCTCATTTGTAAGTCGCGGATATGACCGTTGTGAATATGTTAGGGCCAATGTAAGAAAATATGGCGCTCTCAAGGAAGCCTACCATTGAACTGAGTAAATAGTTAAATTATTTGTGACATGTTCAGTCACCGTACATACATCATGCTTTGGAATTTTAATTAACTCATCTAAATTAATGTAGGGTGTGCATAATTTTGGGTGTCTGTTTTATTACATAAAACTCCTCGAAATTGTCCATATAACATGACCATTGCACACCATTTAGTTATATTAATGTGTAGTAATCAATTACAGGTCCTTGTAAAACCACAATAAACTAATTCGAATTTTAATTTCCAAAACATATAGCCTAAAATGTGCTGCTGAACATAGTAGCTATTGGTCTAAGGGTCACGGGTTCATAATATTGCATATTTAGTGTAAGGAAATATTGTAGCCTATATTTTGAGTACATAAAGCATACAACTTTGTGCCAAGTTATATAAGTCAACACAACTTTCGACAATAAATTATTTGCACAAAAAAAGTTCCAAAACAACAATAATTCCCAAGTAACAATCCCACGTGTATTTTACTTTTCCCAACCGCTCTTCCCAGCCTAATAGTCTACACACGTTCAACTCCAACAAGAAAATCAACCAAAACATGAAATCCCACACAAAGTTGTTCATATATAACCTCCGTAAGCTACAGTCACCTACCCGTATATCTGGTCTTTATCTCTCTTCAGGGCGTCGTTGACGGACGAGCCCATGCTAGGCGGCATGGCGTTGCTGTGGGCTGTGTGCGGGTACTGGTGTGAGTGTAGCTGGGGACCGTGGTTGAGGTGGACGGCCTGCATGGAGCGGGCACCGTGCGGGTCGCCGTACATGGTGGTGGGGATACCCACCCCGTCCATCCCGTAGTGGGGCAAGTCTTCGTACTGTATACACAATAACAACACAGTTTCGTACTGAATGGCCAGTTATAGGACTGTGGTGGTTTTACGCACTTTGCAGACAATAAAATAATGGGTAAATAGTAATCTACCAATGAATGAATACATAAAAAGTTAAGTCTATCGAGGTTGGCCTTAGTGACCTTGTTTATATTCAAGCATATAATACCCCTAAAGTTCAACTGTAGCTCTAAGTGTATTTTAGATATTTACACCACCATATAAGAAATAGTAACAAAATAGGGATAATGTCGTTAAAATATTATTCAAATCTGATGTTTAATTCCAAAGCTAGGCTACTAAAATAGCAAAAAGTGAAATATATATGAGGGGATAAAACGGATGACATGCATGTATGTTTCGTCTTTGTGTATTTTGAATGATTTGATCGTAGGCTTTCACAACATCGTCTCTTTAATTGCAGTGTTTGCTAATTTTAGAGCATCATTACAATTGTGTAACATTGGTTACTCTGTTATTACACGCCAAATACACCATCATTAATATATTTAACAAACGCAGTTAAATAGATGTTTCTGTTTCTCATAATGATGATCACTGAAGATGTCTAGTATAGACAAGATCTATTCATGAACATTTAAACCAAAGTAATTTGTAGTTACAAGTTGTCTACATATTTTCCATCCCCATACGCCCATACTAAATGTGTGCCTGAATATGCCTTTTCACATAGACATACAACACGTATACGACGTTGACTAAAAGTTAAAACAACATTTATGTTGGGGCCTGTTTCTTTATCGAATTAATGAGTGATTTTTAATGATGTATTGTGGACTCTGAAGGTGGCACGGTATTATAAAGACTACCATTTAGACCCCGACACGTGGAGAGGTGCAAAAAGAACCCGCGTGGTACTGATGTAGAGCCTCTCTCCAACAAGCAAAAGGTATTTGGGTAATAAGTGTGATCTCTATTTTACAATTGTTTATTTTTCTTTTTTTTTTAATTCTGCCATCTAGTCGAGTAATTCCGGGGTTTTTAGGCTGTGTATCAAATCATATGTCATCACATCATGACAAAAATGTGCTTTATTAGCATATGCAAACATGTTTGTTTTTTTACCCAAATTACTCAATTAAACGTTATTAGGCCTACTTTTTAATAAACTACAATTGAGGATGCAATTCTAGATGTTAATGAATTATAATCTCAAAAACACTCAGAGACTCAAACTTCAAAGCATTTACATGATTTTGATTAATTACAAAAATGACTAAAGTCATGTAAATTCGACTGTGGAAGTATAAAGGTTGGGTTTGTTTAGTCCCATTGCTCCTTGTTTATCTTCCAGTAACTGGCCTGTCAAAACTAATCTGGAAACAGCAGATAGGATGACACTTCTAATGTCCCTAGTCGGGGCGTACGCGAAGCAGCAAATATGTGCGTCCGTGCGTAATATTGTGCCAAAGATGCAAAACTGCAAAACACGGAATTCGGTCCAGCGGGGTCTTGAAGAAGAAAATAAAGTTTCGCCGCGAGCGTCTGTCATTGGCCACGTTACCGTGTTCATGGCTTTGCATTTTCACACAGTGGAGTTACAGTGAAACTTTTCGGGATAGTCTTGCTACGTACCCGCTGCGCCATATCCCTCCTCTAGTCCCTCTCTTCTTCTCTCCTTTCACTTCGAATATATCCCCTAAGAGGCCAGGGTGAAGAACAAATAAAAACGCAAATTCCAAATGCGAGATCTTTCAAGATTCCGTATTTCTTGCAAGAGAAAGGCAACGATGAATTCAAGCCAGCCCTCTTCAGCTCAAGTTCAGTCCAAAGCAACCGTGAATAGGGCCTGAGCTATCCCCAGGGCAGTGGCATAGGGAGAGAAAACCCAGTCTTATTTTCCAAAAAAAACAGTATGAAAATACCCCTCAAAACAAAACTAGCGAAGTCTCATGGCTTTTTGCCACCACGCCTGTCAATCAAACGCCGAGGCTTGTCAAAGTAGCCCGGAATGAATGATGATCCAGGGCGCGCTTCCACGGGTTAGCACACCTAACGTGAATAGTCAAATGCACACAAAAAATTCAGCTCACTCGTTTTTCTTTTGATCACTCTCGGCTCCTGGGTTGATTTTTTTTAAACGCAAAAGCCCTGTAAAGGAGATCAGGGGAGGTGGGGTGATAATTCAGGCTTAGTCTTTCTTAAAGGAGCAGCCCTCGATCGATGCTGTGCTCAGCCGCCAACTCCTCGTTGGTTTGTGTACAATGGGCGCGAGTAGTTGGGAAACGCGACTGAGGAGTGGATATGGACCAGACTGCCGAAACCCGGAAGTAGTGGTGGCCATAACAGGTCGCGTTATACACAATGCGAATGGGCTACATCAAGTCGGGCGGAGAGGAGGGGGGTGTCGTGGGAGGACCTTCGAAAGCTCGAGTTGAGCAGTCAGTGGGTATTCCGAGCTCCTGTCTGTTTGTGTTCTAGACTACAGGGAGAATATCCCTCAACCCCTGGTGCTGTTGCTCTGGTCAAAGCCATGCATGCATAGCTGTAGTCTCGTTGTGTGAGATATCACCCTGACTCTTGTAGTGTAGTCGACTTTACTCTAGTGTTTGTTTGACTCATGGTTTTTTTTTCTATTTACAAATGTGGATTTTCCAACTAATCCCAAGATTACGATTATCGTTTTAGGACTTTGATGCCATTCCAGATTTTAATAATCTGAAAACTAGTAGGCTACTAGAAGAAGAGAACCCAATGGGAACACACTGGTTGGATCAACGTTGTTTCCACCTCATTTCAATAAAATTATGTTGCACCAATGTGGAATAGACGTTGAATTGACATCTGTGCCCAGTAGGAAATGCCTTTCAGTATGCTAATCTAATTATATTTATATCCGTGACAAATCCATGTTTTTGAACGGTTGTTAAATCTTAAATATCCTTCTAAAGTGCTCTTGGTGCTCTTTGACTATTTGAGCAGGTTCCACATTGAACAGGTCTAGGTACTGAATCATTCCTATTAATGCCAGCCCAAGTCTACTCATCTCTGTTATTGTGGAAATGTCTTTATCTATTTGGACTAGAACTGGGCGGGACTCCCTAAAAACATGTAATTTCCATACAGCTACGACTTTTCGTAGCAGGTTAGGAGAATTTATGCAGCAGGTTAGGAAGATTAACATAGCAGTTTAGGAGACTTAGGTTAAGGTTAGGAAAATGGTTAGTGTAAGGGTTAGTGAAAATGCTCTCCTAACCTGCTATGAAAAGTAACTTGTATCGAAGTGGTATGTTTTTAGGGAGTCCCATAATTGGCTTCTGCAAAACAGCTGATTCATGATTTCATAGCAAACTTTTACATTAGACTTTACATTGTCTTACAGCCTATTGGATTTGGGAGAAATTGTTGAGTTGCTTGATTAGATATTATATATATATAGTTAAGTTTGATGAAGTTAGGGTGCCCAATACTGTATAGGCCATTGACAACATTTTGGTATTTTTGGGTAAAATATATATATTTGTTACTAACAATCTGTTTACTAAAGCATTTGGATGGTGCTGTATAATTGGTCTTTGTTTAAAAACTGAAGCTGAAAAACTCACTAGATTAGAGTCTCTCTATCATGTCAGCTTCATGTTGCTGTCAGAGTGCTACAGCGGGCTCCAGTTCTCCATGTGCCCTCCGTCACCCATTCCCCCTCGCCAGCGCCGAATGGGCCGTTCCGAGTCGCTGCGTGCTCACGGAGTCCGCCAGGGGTGTCCAATGGAAGCACGGCACAGTGATGCGAGCCCCCTATTGGATCTCGAGATGATCAATTATTTGGTGATTGATCGATTTCAGGCCACATTGGTGGGGAGGTGCAAAACAAAACATTGCTCGCAAATTAAAAACATGTCTTTTGTAATAAGTCTATATATAAATTTCGCAAAATGTTTGAATATTTCACAAACCCTAGCTCGTTCTCATTTGTCTTTTAGGCTTCTCGCTCTTCGCTCTCTCTCTCTCTCTCTCTCTCTCTTTCTCTCAACAACACAATAACACACACGTTCTATTTTCCATCTCTTTCCTTGTCCTTACTTTCTAAAACTTTTTATAGATCGCCTATATAATATATCTATATAATAACTCATTATACATTTTATCGGGTTGATCCTACCCCAGATTAAAAACTTTAACTTTGTTAAATATTCTCTAGAATCGGATTACCGTGTTATTTCGTCAATAAATTAAATTGTATTCCTCACAATGACCCCTTTGTCACCGTGTGCACATAGGACTATATAGCTAACTGCTGAGTGTAAAAGGGCAGCCCAATTTATAATATTTATTTACAAATCGATTTATGGAAAAGGAACCATAGATCTATTATATTAGGCCATACAACTCTGATATCAATGAAAATTGTTGACAAAGTATACATTGAAATGTATGAATTTCTTTATCATTTTCAATACAATATATGGTTGTATTGCTTGAACTAGGTGGATGTGTACATGTTAGTCTACATTACTGGTAAGAAGCTATTCAAACGAGTTACTACACTTGTTTCAACACAAATACCAGGAGAGAGTGGACTACAGGCTGTATGGGTATATTCAGCCTGGGCAGCTATATGTGCATATACATGTTAAATTTCTCTCTCTCTCTCTCTCTCTCTCTCTCTCTCTCTCTCTCTCTCTCTCTCTCTCTCTCTCTCTCTCTCTCTATTTATATGTATTACCTCTATGTATAGACTACTTATTTCACACAAATGCCAGGAGAGAACGGCCTTTCATACGGCTCGGCTATATCTTCTGATTATGCTAAGCCATCCCGTCGCTGTTCATAACGTGTTACTCCAAACGCCCTGATGACAAGGTGTTTGAAGTTAGCCTGCAGATTCATCTGTCATCGATCATAATGCCCCACTGCCAGCCGTACTGTCATATCAGATAATACAGCGTTCACACATTCAGACGCGACTCCCGTGGTACCTCCACCACCAGTCCCGAGCGGTGGGATCCACATTTACAGGCACGAAATGACTATTAAAGCCCCGTGCACCGACCGACCGATGAGTGAGGCATGTACGGGGCTTGGGGCAGACACTAACGGGCTCGGTGGGACTGGGAAAGCTATATGAAGGCGGTGAGGACACACGGGAGCATGGAATTCCCGGGAAATCGTGGGTTACGCACAAGGATGGAAGCTAAACATTTACGATAAATTATCTACGCATATCGATTAGACCTCGTTGTATTCCTTTTACTTTCAGTAATTCATGGGTGAGTAGTTATCTCTCCTAAATGGTGTTTTTCTACATGAACTAGCCCAATGCAGCCTATATGGTGGAAACGTGAGTGAAAATATCCTCACCTATTATTAGGCACTAAAAAATGATTTATTTACGTTAAGAAATATTAGATTTATTGAGATATACATTTCGTTTTACAATGCATGACTGGATACCACATGGCATTTAGCCCTCGTAATTCAGAATTGTGTGTCTCTCTCCATCCAACTAAATTGGTCGTCTTCGTAAATAGCTCGAGCCTGGTCTAAATTGACATGGAAAGGTGAATTACATCAACGTCTAGGCTACTAACTGCTGTCACAGAACCAGAGTGGCATTATAAAGTAATTAAGTTGCTTCAATTACCGTCTATAAAAGGACGTTACAGACCACAACAGGGACAAGCAACAATACTTTCCCTCTTGCTCTTTAGGTTTGTCATTGGCGAGGGTCAGCTCATTCTAGAGAGAAGAAATATCATCATTTCATCTTTAATCTGCTTCCGGAGGACGGCTAATGTCATGAGTCATGTAATGAAATCAGAAGGTATCACTTTTCTGACAGTCAAATCTGAGTTGACAGCCACATTCGATTGACATAACAATTAGAGACATTGTTTGAGAGTAGTGCACGGGATGGTCAACGTGTTGACCTGCAGTGTAATTTAGGGAAGGGGGGAAAAGTAAAGTCAATTAAGGATTAAACAATGTCGTGCTGGAAAGTTGTCATTGGGGGAAAGTCATATAGGCCGGTGTTTTAATATTAGAATAAAACAAGTTGTTTTTAAACATCATTATTTCTCAACTTTATGCACAACTTTCTAAATGGACTAATACCATGCCCTTTAATAGGCCTACAACTTAATTACATTAATGAACAATAATGAATCAGATTTTCCAAGCCATGAGCATAGCCTTCTGTATGATTCACGCCTCTCGAAAAAGTTTGAAATATCAAGTCTACATTAGCAAAGAAACCCCATAGACTATAATGTCCGTGTATTTGTCTTTCCTAATAATAGTCCTCAACTTCTCTCCCTAAAAGCGCCTGGCACGGCGTGGTTCAGGAGTCAAACGGAGGTCAATCTTTATCAGCCCGGCAGCAATGCGCCCAAACGTGTTAGGATCCGTAGAGCTACAGCCACAGCACAGGCCACCGCTGGATTCTGTCTTCTAGCAGCATGTAGTCCGAACGGTTGGCTGGAAAATATAGCTGTTTAGATCGGGCTACTTGTTAGATACGTCGGTAAAAGTTTTTAGCGTATTAAAATGAGTAACACTAGCATTGCGAATAATGTCCATTTGCTCTCCTTGCATTATATCCAAAGTATTTTCTACAATGTAGGCCTAATAATTATCTGCGAAATGGTGAAATGAATCAGTCCAAAACAATATTAGGATATATAAACGAAATGGCCTGATAGTTTGAACTCTGGTTGAAGTGTGTGGTTACAGTAGCCTAGCCTATACACTTGCTAAAAATAAAAAAGTACAATTGAGTGTATTGTTTTATAACCAGGGCGCGTCTTTATTTAGAAATGAATGAAATCCTCTACATCAATAATTCCGAAGATTTTTTTGCAGGATTATTATTATTTTGACTTTTAGAGGAAGTTTTGGATACATTTACCGAGCGGCAGGTAGTCTAGTCGTTAGAGCGTTGAACCTGTAGCCGAAAGGTTGCTGAATCGAATCCCCGAGCTGACAAGGTAAAAATCTGTCGTTCTGCCCCTGAACAAGGCAGTTAACCCACTGTTCCTAGGTTCTCATTGAAAATAAGAATGTGTTCTTAACTGACTTGCCTAGTTAAATAAAGGTAAAAAAATAATAATTTGAAAAATACAGTAAGCAACTTGGTATTGAAAACTATATTTGAGGTGTAGTGTCAAAGTAAATTATTATAGGCCTGTATTAAAAGTTGAGATATTACAATCGAGATCGCAATTTTATCCTCAATTGTCATGAGCTGATCACACACACACAAACACACACCAGGAACTCAGGAACTCAAGAACTCAGCAACTCAGGAACTCCACACCATGAGAAATAAACATCAGTGACGCCCTGCAATACTTAGAAAAATCAAAATAGACATATTCATCAATGAACAGCACATTTCTAAACCGTTGTCTTTCCACTAGTCTAATGATAGTGGGAATTATCTGTAAGAATTACATTTCGATTCAGGTACTTGTCATTTGCACAAGACAAATGTTACTGTTTGCTATAGGATGCCTTTCTCTTTGATACACAACGTTAACGCTTAATCGTTTGCGCCTTCTACCGGCGTTAGGATAAACTACATGTATTATCAACGGTAAGGTGACAGAACTAAGGTTGAGCGAACAATTAAACTTCATCAACATTACAAACACCTATTATCATTTTAAATAAAAAAAATATATATTTTGAAAAGGAGTTTTCTTTAAAAAGCCCGTTGCCTATTGGAAGGGATTTATAAGTTGACTTATTTAATACCGGACATGATCACAGTGGAACATTTAAAGCACAACTAGAAATGCTTACTATTACATTAACAAAATATAGCAGGCATTTCCTAATTTACCTAACGTGGATATAATATGATGAGTATGGTTGTTTCAATTATTTTGGATTTAGTCTGTGCTCCCTTGGTTGTCTTTTAATTTAAGCTTGGTGACAATAAATATTTTCATGTAAATATTGTTTATGTTTTGTTTGCATGTGTGTGAATGAATGTCCCATTGACCATAGATAGGCCTGCAGTAAACAGCCTAGTGTGAGAGAATATACTATATAGTCTTTTCTCTCACAATTTAATGATGGGCTGTTTACTGCAGGCCTATATATATTACAAAACATTAAGAACACCTTCCTAATATTGGGTCATAATTCTGTGAAATTGTTCAAATAGCTCCAGTCCCCGGAGAAGAAACAGGACTTATTATCAGTATATATGGAGATGAAAAGACCCAGAAGTAATGTAGGCTGATAACCACAGGAACTGGGAGGCGGCATGAAACCAAGAAGATGTGGAAATGACAATAATTAAAATGGAATATGCTGTACATTATTTGAAGCATAGTGATAAAGTAGCATGATTACACACGCACGCACACACACACACACACACACACACACACACACACACACACACACACACACACACACACACACACACACACACACACACACACACACACACACACACACACACACACACACACACACACACACACACACACCACCGGGTGTAATAATAGATCCACTGTTCTCTGAATACTACCACTCAATTTTCACATTGTGGCAGCGGTCACAGGTCATTGGTTGTAGTGTTGCTAACATGGTGTGCATCCCAAATGGAACCCTGTTTCCTATGTAGTGCACTACTTTTGCCCAGGGGGCTCTGCCATTTGGGATGCAAACATAGAGGATACAGTCATGTTAAACCGGCAGGTAGTCTAGTGGTTAGAGTGTTTTCGTCAGTAACCGGAAGGTTGCTGAATCGAATCCCCGAGCTGACAAGGAAAAAAGCTGTCGTTCTGCCCCTGAACAAGGCAGTTAACCCACTGTTCCCCTGTAGGCCGTCATGGTGAATAACAATTTGTTCTTAACTGACTTGCCTAGTTATAAAAAATAAACTCAGGGATACATACAGAACACACCACTCTAACCTCTCCCTCTCTTTTTTCTCTCTCTTTATCCCTACCTCCTCCATCATCTACCTCTCATCTCCCTCTCTCTTTCCCTCCCGCTACCTCTCTCTTTCCCTCCCCCTCCCTCTCTCTTTCCCTCCCTCCCCCTCCCTCTCTCTTTCCCTCCCCCTATCTCTCTCTATCCCTACCTCCTCCATCATCTACCTCTCATCTCCCTCTCTCTTTCCCTCCCCCTACCTCTCTCTTTCCCTCCCCCTCCCTCTCTCTTTCCCTCCCCATACCTCTCTCTTTCCCTCCCGCTACCTCTCTCTTTCCCTCCCCCTACCTCTCTCTTTCCCTCCCTCCCCCTCCCTCTCTCTTTCCCTCCCCCTATCTCTCTCTATCCCTACCTCCTCCATCATCTACCTCTCATCTCCCTCTCTCTTTCCCTCCCGCTACCTCTCTCTTTCCCTCCCTCCCCCTCCCTCTCTCTTTCCCTCCCCCTACCTCTCTCTTTCCCTCCCTCCCCCTCCCTCTCTCTTTCCCTCCCCCTATCTCTCTCTATCCCTACCTCCTCCATCATCTACCTCTCATCTCCCTCTCTCTTTCCCTCCCCCTACCTCTCTCTTTCCCTCCCTCCCCCTCCCTCTCTCTTTCCCTCCCCCTATCTCTCTCTATCCCTACCTCCTCCATCATCTACCTCTCATCTCCCTCTCTCTTTCCCTCCCCCTCCCTCTCTCTTTCCCTCCCCCTACCTCTCTCTTTCCCTCCCTCCCCCTCCCTCTCTCTTTCCCTCCCCCTATCTCTCTCTATCCCTACCTCCTCCATCATCTACCTCTCATCTCCCTCTCTCTTTCCCTCCCCCTCCCTCTCTCTTTCCCTCCCCCTCCCTCTCTCTTTCCCTCCCTCCCCCTCCCTCTCTCTTTCCCTCCCCCTATCTCTCTCTATCCCTACCTCCTCCATCATCTACCTCTCATCTCCCTCTCTCTTTCCCTCCCCCTACCTCTCTCTTTCCCTCCCCCTACCTCTCTCTTTCCCTCCCTCCCCCTCCCTCTCTCTTTCCCTCCCCCATCTCTCTCTATCCCTACCTCCTCCATCATCTACCTCTCATCTCCCTCTCTCTTTCCCTCCCCCTCCCTCTCTCTTTCCCTCCCCCTCCCTCTCTCTTTCCCTCCCCATACCTCTCTCTTTCCCTCCTCCACCCCCTCCCTCTCTCTTTCCCTCCCCCTACCTCTCTCTTTCCCACCCCCTCCCTCTCTTTCCCTCCCCCTCCCCCTCCCCCTCCCTCTCTCTTTCCCACCCCCTACCCCTCTCTTTCCCACTCCCTCCCTCTCTTTTTCCCACCCCCTCCCTCTCTTTCCCTCCCCCTCCCCCTCCCCCTCCCTCTCTCTTTCCCACCCCCTACCTCTCTCTTTCCCACCCCTCCCTCTCTCTTTCTCCCCACCTCTCTCTTTCCCTCCCCCTACCTCTCTCTTTCCCACCCCCTCCCTCTCTCTTTCCCACCCACCCACCCCCTCCCTCTCTCTTTCCCTCCACTCCCTCTCTCTTTCCCTCCCCCTACCTCTCTCTTTCCCACCCCCTCCGTCTCTCTCCCCCCCCTCCCTCTCCCTCAACATTTGTCATTTGCGCTGTTATTTCAGGTGTGTTAATGTTGTCAGAAACACTCTGAAGGGGAGAGAAGAGAGAGAGAGAAGTAGAAAGAGAGGAGAGAGAAAGAGAGAGAGGGAAAGAGGGATAGAGAGAGAAAGAGAGAGAGGAGGGGAGAAAGAGAGAGAGAGAAAGAGACAGACAGAGAGAGAGAGAGACTTTAACCATTTGCACTTTAACCACTTACACGTCATTACAACACTGTATATATACATAATATGACATTTGTAATGTCTTTATTCTTTTGACACTTCTGTGAGTGTAATGTTTACTGTTCATTTGTATTGTTTATTTCACTTTTGTATATTATCTACTTCACTTGCTTTGGCAATGTTAACATATGTTTCCCATGCCAATAAAACCACTTGAATTGAACTGAAAGAGAGAGAGAGAGAGAGAGAGAGAGAGAGAGAGAGAAAGAAAGAGAGAGTGACCTCTCCTCTGGATGAGTGTGATTTGACGTGGATGTCGATTACGGCAGCCCCCTGCACCTCTCTGATTCAGAGGGTTTGGGTTAAATGCAGAAGACACATTTCAGTTGAACAACTGACTAGGTATCCCCCTTTCCCTTTCCCTTTCATCTGGAGAGTCAACCAGGCAGCCTGCCTTGTTCCTTCAGCGCGTCCAGGACAGGGCCTTAGTGTGAGAAGGCAGCCTGCCTTGTTCCTTCAGCGTGACCAGGACAGGGCCTTAAAGTGAGAAGGCAGTCTGCCTTGTTCCTTCAGCGTGACCAGGACAGGGCCTTAGAGTGAGAAGGCAGCCTGCCTTGTTCCTTCAGCGTGACCAGGACAGGGCCTTAGAGTGAGAAGGCAACCTGCCTTGTTCCTTCAGCGTGACCAGGACAGGGCCTTAGAGTGAGAAGGCAACCTGCCTTGTTCCTTCAGCGTGACTAGGACAGGGCCTTAGAATGAGAAGGCAGCCTGCCTTGTTCCTTCGGCGTGACCAGGACAGGGCCTTAGAGTGAGAAGCAAAGGGCTAGTGCCCCAGAGGGGGGAGTAGGGGGTGAGTGAGCTGCTTCATGTGTCAGCCAATCACAGGGTGAGGCAGGAAGAGTCTCACACCTCCCAGAGAGACTGTGAATTGATCAGCACCTCTGAGAGAGCGAGAGAAAGTGAGAAAGAGAGAGAGTGGGGGAAGAGAAGAGGGGACAAGAAGGGGAGGGGGTGCAGCGCGTATAAGGTAGATGAGTGTGAGTAGTGTGCTGACTAGAGAGGGAGAAAGAGAGAGAGGGAAGGTGGGAGAGCGAGAGAGAGGGAGAGAGAGGGAAGGTGGGA
Source organism: Salmo salar (assembly GCF_965601325.2). Taxonomy (NCBI): domain Eukaryota; kingdom Metazoa; phylum Chordata; class Actinopteri; order Salmoniformes; family Salmonidae; genus Salmo; species Salmo salar. The sequence goes on along the minus strand of NC_138308.1, from coordinate 38,229,171 downwards.
GAGAGAGCAAGAGGGAGAGAGAGGGAAGGTGGGACAGAGAGAGAGGGAGAGAGAGGGAAGGTGGGAGAGAGAGGGAGAGAGAGAGAGAGAGAGAGAGAGAGGGAAGGTGGGAGAGAGAGAGAGAGAGAGAGAGAGAGAGAGAGAGAGAGAGAGGGAGTGAGTGAGTGAGGGAAGGTGGGACAGAGAGAGAGAGGGAAGGTGGGACAGAGAGAGAGAGGGAAGGTGGGACAGAGAGCGAGGGAGAGAGAGGGAAGGTGGGACAGATAGAGAGGGAGAGAAGGTGGGACAGAGAGAGAGAGGGAAGGTGGGACAGAGAGAGAGGGAGAGAGAGGGAAGATGGGACAGAGAGAGAGAGGGAAGGTGGGACAGAGAGAGAGAGAGGGAAGGTGGGAGAGAGAGAGAGAGGGAAGTTGGGACAGAGAGAGAGAGGGAAGGTGGGACAGAGAGAGAGAGGGAAGGTGGGAGAGAGAGAGAGAGAGAGAGAGAGAGAGAGAAGGTGGGACAGCGAGAGAGAGAGGGAAGGTGGGACAGAGAGAGAGAGCTACAGAGGAGGTGTGAAAATTCATTATTTTCTGAGAGGGCATCAGGAGGATAGTTGAGAATAGCCTGAGACCATGGTATAGTCCAGTGGTAATGATCCCCTAACACACAGCACTGAGGAATCTATATGACTGACTCCAATTACTACCATTCAGATTGGTGACCAGGATACCAGTGTTACTGACTCTAATGACTACCCTTCAGATTGGTGACCAGGATACCAGTGTTACTGACTCTAATGACTACCCTTCAGATTGGTGACCAGGATACCAGTGTTACTGACTCCAATTTCTACCCTTCAGATTGGTGACCAGGATACCAGTGTGACTGACTCCAATGACTACCCTTCAGATTGGTGACCAGGATACCAGTGTTACTGACTCTAATGACTACCCTTCAGATTGGTGACCAGGATACCAGTGTTACTGACTCCAATGACTACCCTTCAGATTGGTGACCAGGATACCAGTGTTACTGACTCCAATGACTACCCTTCAGATTGGTGACCAGGATACCAGTGTTACTGACTCCAATGACTACCCTTCTGATTGGTGACCAGGATACCAGTGTTACTAACTCTAATGACTACCCTTCAGATTGGTGACCAGGATACCAGTGTTACTGACTCCAATGACTACCCTTCAGATTGGTGACCAGGATACCAGTGTGACTGACTCCAATGTAGTGCAACCGTAGTCACAACACGTCTGCCCCCAGAATGAAATGAAGCATCTGACGCAATGACGCGAGATTGTAGTTCTGGGTTTTCCCGAGGTCAACCAGAGCTTTATCTCCCAGACAGAGTGAGCAGTACCAAGGTAAGTGCATCTACGCGACACGTTGTCTTACCAACGAACCTCATCTACTGCAAAATGCCAATGAATAGAATTTCATAGCAAATAAACCCTTGTGTTAACAGCACATGACAGTGATGTTTCTGCCGTTTTTAATGTGAGAGCTCTGGTGAGTAAGATTTCCTATGTATTTATTAAGGATAATGAACTTGAGGGGTAAATAGAACATCTTGATGTAGTTATATATGCTGGTTCCTTTGTGTTGCTTCTGTGATCATGTGACTGTCTGAAAGAACCAATAATTATCTGCTGTTTCCTTTGTGTTGCTTCTGTGATCACGTGACTGTCTGAAAGAACCAATAGATATCTGCTGGTTCCTTTGTGTTGCTTCTGTGATCGGGTGACTGTCTGAACATAAAGAACCAATATAATTACTTCAGTAAACGTACATTTAATTGTTTGGTCTAAATGAGAAACACACGTGTTTAATTAAATAAATCTAACATGCAAACTGTCAAAAACATCAACGAGGTGTGAAGTCTACTGCACGTTTTTCGTTTATCAACTGTTAATTATCACAACTGTCATCATCAAAGTACTGCCGCTGTAAATTATTTTACACACTGTTCAAATCCCCTGTTTACCACCAGGGCTACGTTCAGCAGCTAAAAGTTGTTGAACGTTTCAAATAGAAATGCAATGTATAGAGCCAACGTGATTTCTTATTCTACATGGCAGAAGCTTCTGAACATTCCAAAAACATTGCATCCCGCTGAACACGCCCCAGAACATGCACTCCTCATTGACTGACTTTCCAAACACCCAATCCCATCAATTTCCTAACCCCAAAGGCGGAACTTCTACCACACCACTTTACATAGACTCACCTGTACCTATTCAGGGTGACAGCCTGAATACATACCAGTTGATTCCAGTGTTTGTTTTAGTCATGTTATATCTACCTTTTCCTTGCCCTTTACCATTATTAAGTGTGCATTTGGGTTCATGTGTATATAAAGTAAATTGGGGCTGCAGGTAGCCTAGTGGTTAGAGCGTTGGGCCAGTAACCAACAGGTAGCCTAGTGGTTAGAGCGTTGGACCAGTAACCAGCAGGTAGCCTAGTGGTTAGAGCGTTGGACCAGTAACCAGCAGGTAGCCTAGTGGTTAGAGCGTTGGACCAGTAACCAGCAGGTAGCCTAGTGGTTAGAGAGTTGGGCCAGTAACCAGCAGGTAGCCTAGTGGTTAGGGCGTTGGACCAGTAACCAGCAGGTAGCCTAGTGGTTAGAGCGTTGGGCCAGTAACCAGCAGGTAGCCTAGTGGTTAGAGCGTTGGGCCAGTAACCGGCAGGTAGCCTAGTGGTTAGAGCGTTGGACCAGTAACCGGCAGGTAGCCTAGTGGTTAGAGCGTTGGACCAGTAACCAGCAGGTAGCCTAGTGGTTAGAGAGTTGGGCCAGTAACCAGCAGGTAGCCTAGTGGTTAGGGCGTTGGGCCAGTAACCAGCAGGTAGCCTAGTGGTTAGAGCGTTGGACCAGTAACCAGCAGGTAGCCTAGTGGTTAGAGCGTTGGACCAGTAACCAGCAGGTAGCCTAGTGTTTAGAGCATTGGGCCAGTAACCAGCACGTTAGTGGTTAGAGCGTTGGGCCAGTAACCAGCAGGTAGCCTAGTGGTTAGAGCATTGGGCCAGTAACCAGCAGGTAGCCTAGTGGTTAGAGCGTTGGGCCAGTAACCAGCAGGTAGCCTAGTGGTTAGAGCGTTGGACCAGTAACCAGCAGGTAGCCTAGTGGTTAGAGCGTTGGGCCAGTAGCCTAGTGGTTAGAGTGTGGGACTAGTAACCAGCAGGTAGCCTGGTAGTTAGAGAGTTGGGCCAGTAACCAGCAGGTAGCCCAGTGGTTAAAGCGTTGGACTAGTAACCAGCAGGTAGCCTAGTGGTTAGAGTGTGGGACTAGTAACCAGCAGGTAGCCTAGTGGTTAAAGCGTTGGACCAGTAACCTAGTGGTTAGAGTTGGGCCAGTAACCAGCAGGTAGCCCAGTGGTTAGAGCGTTGGACTAGTAACCGAAAGGTTGCAAGATCAAATCCCTGAGCTGACAAGGTAATAATCTGTTGTTCTGCCCCTGAACAAGGCAGTTAACCCACTGTTCCTAGGCTGTCATTGAAAATAAGAATTTGTTCTTAACTGACTTGCCTAGTTAAAAATACATGTTTTTGACTACTTCCTGTATAACTGTCTAAGGTAATTGCCTTTTATTGATATTGTGAGACCATCCTTGTGATAACATAATGTGTGGGATTTTATTGTGAAAGTTTATTCTGCCTCTTCGGAGAAGAGCATGGGTTCATGGGTAATGCTGCAGTCTTGAGTTTGGGAGTGGAAGAAGCCATGCTGTTAGAGCCCTTTTATAATTGTGTTCCTTACAAGTTGTATAGTAACTCTGGTATTAAACACTGATTCACTGAAGATCATTGTTATGGATGGATCCAAATAAATGTCACTAGAAAACAGCTTAAACCAACGAAAATGCAGCTACTTTGCTGTTATTCTAGCTGCACTTTTTAACGTGACTGTAAGTTAGTCATAGTTGGCTAGCTAGCAAGCAAGGAATAAGAACGTCGACAGCCCGTATGGCAATGGAACGTTTAGAACCAACGACCCAGTCATTTGTTCTAAATAGATACAGAGCAAAAAAACTGAACGACTTGGTCGCATCTCAGGCAACCGAACCGATAGAACGAAAGACCAGCGGTTTGGGTAGCAAACCCTAGATTTGGGTTGGGACCTAATCATGTGGAAGGATGAAATAGTATGAATAAATTAATAAAAATGTTTTTAATGAAAATATGTCAAGAATGATTTGAATATGTTGGTAACCCGTTGTTGGCTTCGAATGGCATTATCACATAATTGAGTCACTGAAGTTGCAGTGTTCCTGGTTTACATTCTTATCATCGGCCTTACAGTGAGTTGTGTTCTTTTGTTTATTCCTAGACCAACAATCCTAATATTCTGATCCCCAATCACCTGCAGTGTTACCCACCCACCCAAACCCAGTACACAGCTGTTTTTACCCACCCACCCACCCACACCCAGTACACAGCTGTTTTTACCCACCCACCCAAACCCAGTACACAGCTGTTTTTACCCACACACCCACCCAAACCCAGTACACAGCTGTTTTTAACCACCCAAACCCAGTACACAGCTGTTTTTACCCACCCACACCCAGTACAAAGCTGTTTTTACCCACCCACCCAAACCCAGTACACAGCTGTTTTTACCCACACACCCACCCAAACCCAGTACACAGCTGTTTTTACCCACCCAAACCCAGTACACAGCTGTTTTTACCCACCCACCCACCCACACCCAGTACACAGCTGTTTTTACCCACCCACCCAAACCCAGTACACAGCTGTTTTTACCCACCCACCGACCCACCCAAACCCAGTACACAGCTGTTTTTACCCACTGTCATGACGTTGGCCTCTTTTGGTACAGGGAGGACAGTTGACCCCCTCCTTTTTGCAAAACCACCCCCTACCTTCCCCCCAATCCACCCTGTGTGTAAAGGGTCGTAAAAACTCTAAAATTCCAGGAGAGTCTCTGGCCACATGGCCCATAGAGAGACACAGGAAATTCTTCCAACTCATAGAATTGGAGAGCCAAGCGACATTTTGGTGCCCCGTGCGAGGAATCTAAGATAGAATTGGACTTTGCTGTGAAATTCTATATATCAATTGTGCAAACAGAATTGTACAAACAGCCTGCTATGTAAACAAAGTGATTGTGCATTTTCCATTGAGAGAAGCTATTTAGAGTAGCTCCGGTCTTATGTCGATAGCAGTGAGGATTAAATTCCAGATTTAGTCCGTTAGGCCAAACGGTACTATTTCTGTCGGTCAATATTAACTTCTAGAGTAAGGTTAGAAGTTAACTGTCCAGTAACCGAGCCGAATAATTTGCCTACCGCACTAAGACAGTGTGGGCAGACCGTATGCGTATTTGTAGTTAAGTACCGTGTCGCTCCGGTCAACATAAACGCCAGCAGAATATGCTGAATGGGGTTAAGGTGAGACGTCACTAGAAAACCCACCCTTTCCATAAGTGAAAGGATCCTATTTTGGTGCTTGGAAGGATACTCCTGAACCAAGTAGCAATAGCTTAGCATTACGGGTAAGCTAACAGAGAGGGAACATTTTACCCTCCCCCGTAACACGTTAAAAATTTCTCCGCTTGCGCGACGGAAGTCCGACCTTTGTACTTCCGTTTAATTTCAGCATTCTGCACCCTGGTGGTGAAGAATTGCCAGTACATCTCTAAGGGAAATTCAAACGTGGAGCACGGTAACATATCCAGACAATCACAATTGACTGGATATGACGTCTCATTCAATTTAACTAACAAGTGAAATTGCCAGATTTACCTTTTCAAGTGGATCTTTCAAATAATATCCAAAATTGATTGGGCGTCTACAATGAGACATGATTAACTTTTTCCAAACTTAACTTAGATGAAGCAATGCTCTCAGGTTAATTGAAAGTTCATTCCCAGATAGCCTATACGGGTTTGATTTATCATAAATAGATTAATCAGTAAAATCTGCTTTAGCAAGGCACAGTCAGTAAAACCCCTTTACTGACGTTCAGCCCCAGGGAGGAGCGTACCCTAGTGGTGAAGGGTCCCAACATTTGAACTACGGTTTACACTTATGATATCCAATCAATGGAGATTGTATGGATTATCGTCTCATTCAATTTATTTAGTTAAATTGTCGAACATACCTTTCTAGGTTCTTCCAATTAAATGAGACAACTTAAACTTTGCATATTAACCGGGATGAAGCAACCTCTCAGGTAATTCAAGTTTAATACCCAGATAGCCTACCCAGGTAGGACTAATCATTGGCATTGATTAATTCAATTTGCTTTTGCAAATTCATTCACGTCCAACTTCCACAGTACTGTACAGTGCTGATGGTTCATTAACGTCTATAAATAGATTAAAATCGTCTTTGCAGTTTTCCACATTCCAAAACCAAATTTTGGAAAATTAGGAAAAACATTTTTTTCCTTTCAAATGTTCTAATAATGTGCAAGCTATCAGAGGGGGTGGTTCCCACTCGCCCGCTAATTAGTGAACCTCCACCCGTAAATTGATTGATCTCTGACCTCAGCAGCGATAACAACCCTAATTATGCCATTAGTGGAAAAGCAGACAACAATGTTTTCCAAAATCAACCATCGGGCGCAGGCCTCGTAAAGGTTCTCTCCAGTCTAGCTCTGATGTCTTGCCATCCGAGATTGCCATCTGTCCAATACCGCAGTGCACAGCTGAAGCACGAGCGGGTAACGGTAGACATAAAGGGACAGGTGGAGAGAACCGGGAAACCAATGACAAATGCAGAAAAGGGAAAAATTCTGCTAGCTATGGAACTGCGTTCGAAAACTGAACAATTAAATGTAATTGCAAAAACGTATGACGATGAACAAGCACAAGCTCTTCAACAAAATCGTTTTCTACAGGAACAACTCGATTTAGCCAAAACTAAATACGATGATGTCCATGCCAAACTAGATAAATCTGAAGAGTTATCTACAAACAGGAGCGCTCAACTTGACAACATGCATGCTGTTTTGTTGAATGTTACTCAAAATAACACGGTGCTCCTCAAAGCGCTGCAGACCAAAGACGATCAGTTAATGAACACAATGACAAAGTTGGATGATAAATCAGCAGAACTTATTGAAGTCGCTGACCAAATGAATGATGAGAGAACTCAGGTGATGAGGTTGGAAATATTGATTTCTAAGCAAGCAGAGGAAATCTCATCACTGAATCTCTCGCTCCGTACTCAAGACCTCTATCTGCAAACCATGACAGATAAGTTTGAGACCGAAAGGAGCAGGTGTGACACGCACGTGTCCCAAAATCACTACTCTAAGCGCTCAAGTGGACTCTGCAATGCAGCAGAATTCCACCCTTAGGTACCATCTGGAGGAAATCCAGAATGGTCACGCTCTACAGCGCGACTTCCCATCCAAGCAACCGGAGCCCTGTACTCACAGGAGTGAAGACAATAGGTTTCAGACCTTGCCTCCCTCATGTGTCCCTCAGTCTTCTCCTCTTGGCCCTTCGGCACTGAGTAATATGGCGCCTCTTGGCCAACAACAACAAGGCTTGGCTTCTTCTCTTGGCCTTTCGGCCCCAATCTCTCCACAGGATGAAGCCAACCCTCTCCGCCCGCTTGGCGCGGAATACCTTGACAAACTCGTCAAGAATTTCCCCACCTTTGACCCCGTTCCAGGTCAGCCAAACGATACTGAGACGTTCCTAGCTGACATAGAGGACGCGTTGGGTGGCTACCCGAATGCTACGGGTTCTGACAGGGTTTACCTGTTGAAGCGAACGTCGAATAGACACGTGACGAGGTTCATTCGTCTACAACAGCAACACGTGCTAAATGACTATGCTAAACTTGCCACAGCTTTGAAATTAGAATTCAGTGGTTCTACGACTCGCAAACACGATAGCTCACTGGCTAACACCGTCAAACAAGCTCGGAACGAACACCCACAAGCTTTCTATCATAGGCTTCGTTCAGCTTACTTTGGCCTACTCACAGAAACAGGAATGGAAGAGCTGTTACCGTTCAAACAAATGTTTCTGTCGAACATGTATCCCACCTTCATTACCTACTTGGGCCCTGCAGCCCACGTTGGCTTGCCTATCTTACAACTCAGAGAGCTTGCAAGCACAGCTTTTGAGGCATCAAAAGTTCACAACGCTAAGAGCCCTGACCACTCAGTTTTGAAGTTTAACCAGGAGCACTCACTCCAGTTAGAGGGTGCATTATCAGGTATTGGAGCGTCGAGAGATGACGCACAACAACAGTTTCTACCACGAAACCATGATTCCAATAACCTCCGTGGTCGAAATAACTGTAAAGTACGTAGCCATCAACATGACTACCGCTACAATCGACCCGTTCGCTACGTTCCTGCACCCAACCCACAAAAAGTGTCAGAGCACAAGGGTAACAAAGGGTTGAAGGACGATCAAAACGTAGACCAATGTTCTCCAGAAGTCCCACTACGGGAAGAACTTAAGCGAGAACAATTTGAGAAAAGGGTAAAAGATAAGTCACAAGGACTAGACAGGGAATTACCGTACACCAGGTCCGCAGGAATTAACACCCATAGCATGGACGTTAAAGTTCAAATTTCTCCCGCTCTCATTCAAGACCCTATCCAGGGCCCGCTTGATCAAGAAACAAGCCCCCGGGCTCTGTCCATAGACTCTGATACAAAAGTTGCGAAGAAAAAGGTCAAACGCTTCGTTAAAGCCAAGCCCACTCAAAATCAGAAATGTCAATCTGCTTCCATCTTGAACAGACATGGCACATCACGTCGTTGCGAACGACCACTCCACTTTGTGGGGAATATGTCCACTAACCACGAATCTAAACGGCCATACCTGGAAACAGTCCTGGAGGACTGCTTAGCTTGTCATGCGCTAATTGATTCGGGTGCGACAATATCACTCATCTCTCAAACATTGTTTGATGATCTCAAAAGGGCTTTGAAACCAACTAAACGTTGGTTAAAAGTGGAACGATGCGACACTAAACTTCGAGGGGTCACTCAGACTACCTCGCCTCTCACATTGAGAGTCATGCTGAAACTACACTTCCAGGACGTATCGCTCGTTCACCCTGTGTATGTTACCAGCCTCGAAACTGTAACCCTGCTACTTGGAGCAGACTTGATGGATCGGTTACTCCCATTGATGGATTGGAAAACCAACCAGGTATGGTCACAGGCCACAGTGCCTTCTCCACTGACCACACCGTCTCTCCCTAACGCTAGCTGCAACGCAGTCCTTCACGAGGGGTATCTGTCGAAAGCACCCCTTGAGAAAAAGACGTTTAGAAACCTCTTGGTACAAAATCCGATCCACGGAGATAGTACGATATCTCGACACATTCCATCAGCCAACCTGATTGACCATTCTTTTCATGATTTCGAGCCAGCTGTCTCTGTGAATAAGCAACTTCCCTCCTCCTTGCAGTCATGTAATACGGTAGTTGAGATGAACTTTTCTTTCCCTTTGGACACTTCCGCAAGCACTGCGGCCGTCCCAGCAAGAAAAACATTGATGCGCAGAGTATACTCTGCTTCCGATGATACACCTTCCGCTTTGTTGGGGACTGTCACCCCTTACAATGACACTAATGGCATCAGTCCAGCAACTGACCCGATGACTCCCACTTGTGAAACACTTTGCGATATCACAGACCGATATCCTCGTCTCAGTTCACAGGTAATGAAGAGGTTGCCACACGCGGACGCGGTGGTGACTGACATGCCTCGACAGCCACTGAGCGTTTTGAAGCACAAACACCAGGAGATTTGGTTGAAAGGTTACAGCCACTCTCATAAAAACGCGGCCGCTGACAACTCGTACATAGGGTCCGACCGTTTCATTTGCGCATCGGACACCAACACCACCCGCTGGTGGGGGGGTCCCGAGGCACAAAGGGGGGGAATAGTAGCCCAGACCCATGATGAGCCTCATCGAGGCCGGTGGGGGGGTCAAGACTACGGACAACACCGTACGAGGCCGCCAGAGCATAAATCAAATCTAGTTGTAAACTCTCCTATGAGAACAGTGAGGAGCAGACAGGCCCCTAGACGGGGATTATCTTAGAAGACATCTAAGATAGTACTGAGGTGTACCACACTGGCCGTAAAGGAAGTCCAGTGGACTTGTCCACCTCCAAAACAAATGGCAACAATAATCATTCTTTGCCATGTGTAGGTTCAACTACAATACAACTAGTAAAATGCTCCAATCATGTGTTCCAGTAGATAATATTTCAGAATAAATCGGTAGGATAACTGGTCCCCTTGAGTACCAGTACCAACACTAGCAACAGTCAGTCCAGCTACAATCAGTAAGAAGGTTAGAGACTTAACCAATCAAATTACCATTGACAACAGCGACATAGGAGTCACTCAGAGTGCAACACGTGGAGGGGAATCTCCAGTGCACTCTTCCAATGGTTAACACACATGTCACTAATAAATAGGATCCTCCATTCAGGAGGAAAATTATTAGAAGTCATGAACCATGATCACACCACGTATGACTGGTCCAATACTTAAAGAGTACTTCCGTCGTGAGGTTAGCTCCTCCGTGGACAACATAGCTATGAAATAGACTTCATACCTATCGCCACTACAAAAGTGGAAGAAACAGTGACTTGTAGAAAAACTACTACAGACTCCCTTGACACCAATTCTGACTGACCTCCAGGCATTGACCTGAAAATGACCTGACTACGTCAGACTCATTCTGAACAAGTTGTAATCTGCCCGGATACTTGGTTTTCTTCCCTTGACATGAGCGCTTGTGTAAGCATAAACGCACATGCACAACGGAACATCCAATTAGGATTTATGCTAGGACCACTTAAGGGCCCAAGCAATATACCAGCCTTAGTAAAGTTGAACATTTACTTCTAGGCCTTTGACTCTACAGCACTCACCAGTTTTCTTCCCAGAAGTCCGTAGGTGATACCTGTAGACTGCCCAAAACTAGTGCATTACAGCTGTAGACTTATCATATAGTTATCAACTTAGGATAGCGCCTAAGCAACACACCAAGTAGGAAAACCCTAGATATGGCATTAGAGACAATGCCATGATAATCATTTTGCCAGAACATTGGACGTATATAGAATACAGTCCAATTAGATTATTTGTTTGTGTGAGAACTATATTTTGTATATTTTTGTTTTGTTTATGCTTTCATTCCTTTTCGGTTCAGTTCCTTTGACACTTAGGAAGTGATAGAGCCATAAACAAAGTCCCCATACAATCATCACTTAGTGCCACAACGCCGCTCATTGGGGAATGAATGTAATTATATATATTTCATGAGTGTGTGTGCGTTGTTAACATCTGCCTAAGTTACAGCCCAGATCTTCCAGTCTGGACGACGGGTCCGGAACGGCGACCCCAAATCCGGACACCCACAGCCTATCCTTGTGGCGGCATGCCCGCTGTCAGAGAGACTACCAAGGTAAACCACCAGAGGGGGGGACCGCAACGGCGATCACCAACCAGGACATCCCCTGGCCCTTCCTGGGGTACTTTACAGCTTCCAGGGAACCTACCAAGGTACACCAATTGAGGAGACCGCAACGGCGATCACCAACCGGACATCAACTGCCCATCCTTGTGGGGGACGGCTCCGCTTTCAGAGAGCCTACCAAGTTCAACCACCAGAGAGGACTGCAACGATGATCTACCAATGGGACATCACGTGGTCATGATTTTATGTTGATTTGTAACTTGCAGGATAAACAAGATCCAAACCACCAGGGGGGGTATGTCATGACGTTGGCCTCTTTTGGTACAGGGAGGACAGTTGACCCCCTCCCTTTTGCAAAACCACCCCCTACCTTCCCCCCAATCCACCCTGTGTGTAAAGGGTCGTAAAAACTCTAAAATTCCAGGAGAGTCTCTGGCCACATGGCCCATAGAGAGACACAGGAAATTCTTCCAACTCATAGAATTGGAGAGCCAACTGACATTTTGTGTTCTGGAGAAGGTATGGAAGATTGGTGAAGAATCCAGCTACGAACTGATCCACTTGGTACAATTTCCTGATACTCAGAAGAGACAATATATCCATATTACCATAAAACTGTTTATATAATAGACTCAGTTTAAGACTTGCATCATATGGGTGTATGGAATGTATTAATAAGGATAAAGCTTTTGTAAGACATTGAGATGCTATGTACTGATGTAATGTGATAGAATTGTATTTCTGTAACCAAATCTAACTCAGTCATAGGCACGCCCCCAGGGACCCATACAGGACCAGGCGTCATTTGACAAGCCTGTTCTATGGGCACTATAAAACACCCCCTGATTTACATTTCCCCAGACCAGGCCTACACTCCATTGGCTAATAGGTTTTACCTTCCAATTCCTCTACTGAAAGTGAACCATACCACGTGGTTAACTTTTAGACTATTGATACCGACAGAATAAGAACAAGTCTTTGATATTAATTGTTAGTCTGCAGCTAAGTAAATTATATCATCGAACGCGAAGATCAACGAAACAACCATTCTATGACGACATTAATGAATGTCGCTCTGAAAGATCCATTCTAACCGAGAGAGAGAGAGAGAGAGAGAGAGAGAGAGAACGCGGACAAAACTCCCCAACAGAACAGAACTCTCGAACAAGGATCACGACGACACACTGAGCGTAAATATATATTGATTGCAATTGTTCCCGAATGAGTGAGCCTTCAATTGTCAATTGTTAATATTAATGAACTCTGTAGGTGTGCATTCTCAGCTGACCGTTTATGACCCATTGTTCAACAGGCCGACCTGCCTGTTTAGCCCACAAGGGCACATTCCTATACCAATCCTTTGTGACGATAATTACTGTTTGTATGTTTTTCTGTTAATTACTTAGTGTAGTAAATAAATGATTTTAAGACAATTGATGTATGGATGATTTTAGTAAAGACTGGGTTCGTGCAGATACAACAATTTACGACGTTTGGAATGAGACTGGACTAGAGGTAAAATACACCATTTAAACCACAAGATAATCGGCCTATACTATAATAGAATATAATATTATAGTACAGGAAAGTTATATTAGGAAAATTATAGCTTTGTAATCTGAATATTCTCCTTGGTGCCCCGATCTCCTAGTTAATTACAATTAAACGATGAATCAGTTTAATCGCGTGATAATAATTACAGGGAGCTAATTGATAAACATATCTTCCGTTTAATGGTACCCCAAAGACACGACACCACCCACCCACCCAAACCCAGTACATAGCTGTTTTTACCCACCCACCCAAACCCAGTAGACAGCTGTTTTTACCCACACACCCACCCAAACCCAGTACACAGCCGTTTTTACCCACCCACCCAAACCCAGTACACAGCTGTTTTTACCCACCCACCCACCCACCCACACCCAGTACACAGCTGTTTTTACCCACCCACCCAAACCCAGTACACAGCTGTTTTTACCCACCCACCCACCCACCCACCCAAACCCAGTACACAGCTGTTTTTACCCACCCACCCACCCACCCTAACCCAGTACATAGCTGTTTTTACCCACCCACCCAAACCCAGTACACAGTTGTTTTTACCCACACACCCACCCAAACCCAGTACACAGCTGTTTTTACCCACCCACCCACCCAAACCCAGTACACAGCTGTTTTTACCCACCCACCCACCCACCCAAACCCAGTACACTGCTGTTTTTACACACCCACCCACCCACCCACCCAAACCCAGTACACAGCTGTTTTTCACACACTGTTTGACACTTCTAATTTTAGTTTCCTTTGTTCATTGTTTATCACACGTGGAGCGACACCTGCATCAAATGTCTGTCTGTCTGTCTGTCTGTCTGTCTGTCTGTCTGTCTGTCTGTCTGTCTGTCTGTCTGTCTGTCTGTCTGTCTGTCTGTCTGTCTGTCTGTCTGTCTGTCTGTCTGTCTGTGGCTATGTACGGTGTTATAACGATGTGTTGAAGTACAAAAGGGAAAAATGAATAAACAGAAATATGGGTTGTATTTACAATGGTGTTTGTTCTTCACTTGTTGCCCTTTTCTTGTGGCAACAGGTCACAAATCTTGCTTCTGTCATAGCACACTGTGGTATTTCACCTAACAGATATGGGAGTTTATCAAAATGTGATTTGTTTCCCAATTCTCTCTCCCACCCTCCCTCTCCCTGGAGTTTCTCTTCTTCCAGCTAACTGTAGAGGTGAACACTGAGAGTAGGTATATTATCCTTCATTCCTATGGGCAGTGCTTGAAGTGGACTGAAACAAGTGCTGGTCCTCCTTTTAAGGTTCATATTTTCAAGCCAATCTTCTATAAGATGTGTCTGTACTAAAACAATTGTACATTTGCACCGGTCCACACAGCACAAGCACTGCGAGTCCAATGGTTGATGCTGAGGTAGGGAGACTGTGTTGGATAAACAAACTCAGACCTGGGTCCATTGCTCAGTGTCCAGACCTGCGGCAGCATAAATACACACTCAGAAGTCTTGTGTGATTGGTTTTACTATCCTTGTGGGGATCAGAAGTCCTCACAAGAATAGTAAAACAAAGGCCAATTTTGACATGGGGATATTCTGCCGGGCCCCACAAGGAAAAAGGCTATTATAGGCTTAGGGGTTAGGGGTTAGGTTTGGGGTTAGGGGTTAGGCTTACGGTTAGGGGTTAGGTTTGGGGTTAGGAGTTAGGCTTACGGTTAGGGGTTAGGTTTACAGTTAGGGGTTAGGTTTACGGTTAGAGGTTAGGTTTGGGGTTAGGGGTTAGGTTTACAGTTAGGGGTTAGGTTTACAGTTAGGGGTTAGGTTTACGGTTAGGGGTTAGGTTTACGGTTAGGGGTTAGGTTTACGGTTAGGGGTTAGGGTTTACGGTTAGGGGTTAGGTTTGGGGTTAGGCTTACGGTTAGGGGTTAGGTTTGGGGTTAGGGGTTAGGTTTACAGTTAGGGTTAGGTTTACGGTTAGGGGTTAGGTTTGGGGTTAGGGGTTAGGTTTGGGGTTAGGGGTTAGGGTTTACGGTTAGGGGTTAGGTTTACGGTTAGGGGTTAGGTTTACGGTTAGGGGTTAGGGGTTAGGTTAGGGGTTAGGGGTTAGGTTTATGGTTAGGGGTTAGGTGTTAGGGGTTAGGGGTTAGGTTTACGGTTAGGGGTTAGGGGTTAGGGGTTAGGTTTGGGGTTAGGGGTTAGGGGTTAGGTTTGGGGTTAGGGGTTAGGTTTACGGTTAGGGGTTAGGTTTACGGTTAGGGTTTAGGGTTAGGAGTTAGGGTTTACAGTTAGGGGTTAGCTTTACAGGTAGGGGTTAGGCTTACGGTTAGGGGTTAGGGTTTAGGGTTAGGAGTTTGGGGTTAGGGGTTAGGTTATGGGTTTAGGGTTAGGAGTTTGGGGTTAGGGGTTTGTGTTTACGGTTATGCTTATGGTTAGGTTTAGAATGGGAACCAATTGTTTGGTGCCCACAAGGCCAGTAAAAGAAACGTGTGTGTGTGTGTGTGTGTGTGTGTGTGTGTGTGTGTGTGTGTGTGTGTGTGTGTGTGTGTGTGTGTGTGTGTGTGTGTGTGTGTGTGTGTGTGTGTGTGTGTTAGCATAAATACACTTTCAGGAGTCAGAACTGAAGAGGACTGATGATGAATCACAGTAGGGTTCAGGTCACATGGCCACAAGTCAACATCTCAGAGACCCACCTTTGACCTATGTAGAGCTGGAAAGTGCCTTGTGGTGCTCCCTCATGCCCCACACTACTGAAGAATACATATACATTTACATTTACATTTAAGTCATTTAGCAGACGCTCTTATTCAGAGCGACTTACAAATTGGTGCATTCACCTTATGATATCCAGTGGAACAACCACTTTACAATAGTGCATCTAAATCTTTTAAGGGGGGGGGGGGTTAGAAGGATTACTTTTTCCTATCCTAGGTATTCCTTAAAGAGGTGGGGTTTCAGGTGTCTCCGGAAGGTGGTGATTGACTCCGCTGTCCTGGCGTCGTGAGGGAGCTTGTTCCACCATTGGGGTGCCAGAGCAGCGAACAGTTTTACTGGGCTGAGCGGGAACTGTACTTCCTCAGAGGTAGGGAGGCGAGCAGGCCAGAGGTGGATGAACGCAGTGCCCTTGTTTGGGTGTAGGGACTGATCAGAGCCTGAAGGTACGGAGGTGCCGTTCCCCTCACAGCTCCGTAGGCAAGCACCATGGTCTTGTAGCGGATGCGAGCTTCAACTGGAAGCCAGTGGAGAGAGCGGAGGAGCGGGGTGACGTGAGAGAACTTGGGAAGGTTGAACACCAGACGGGCTGCGGCGTTCTGGATGAGTTGTAGGGGTTTAATGGCACAGGCAGGGAACCCAGCCAACAGCGAGTTGCAGTAATCCAGACGGGAGATGACAAGTGCCTGGATTAGGACCTGCGCCGCTTCCTGTGTGAGGCAGGGTCGTACTCTGCAAATGTTGTAGAGCATGAACCTACAGGATCGGGTCACCGCCTTGATGTTAGAAGAGAACGACAGGGTGTTGTCCAGGGTCACGCCAAGGTTCTTAGCACTCTGGGAGGAGGACACAATGGAGTTGTCAACCGTGATGGCGAGATCATGGAACGGGCAGTCCTTCCCCGGGAGGAAGAGCAGCTCCGTCTTGCGGAGGTTCAGCTTGAGGTGGTGATCCGTCATCCACACTGATATGTCTGCCAGACATGCAGAGATGCGATTCGCCACCTGGTTATCAGAAGGGGGAAAGGAGAAGATTAATTGTGTGTCGTCTGCATAGCAATGATAGGAGAGACCATGTGAGGATATGACAGAGCCAAGTGACTTGGTGTATAGCGAGAATAGGAGAGGGCCTAGAACAGAGCCCTGGGGGACACCAGTGGTGAGAGCACGTGGTGCGGAAACAGATTCTCGCCACGCCACCTGGTAGGAGCGACCTGTCAGGTAGGACGCAATCCAAGCGTGGGCCGCGCCGGAGATGCCCAACTCGGAGAGGGTGGAGAGGAGGATCTGATGGTTCACAGTATCAAAGGCAGCAGATAGGTCTAGAAGGATGAGAGCAGAGGAGAGAGAGCTTTAGCAGTGCGGAGAGCCTCCGTGACACAGAGAAGAGCAGTCTCAGTTGAGTGACCAGTCTTGAAACCTGACTGATTTGGATCAAGAAGGTCATTCTGAGAGAGATAGCAGGAGAGCTGGCCAAGGACAGCACGTTCAAGAGTTTTGGAGAGAAAAGAAAGAAGGGATACTGGTCTGTACATTTTCAGTCTCACACACACACACACACACACACACACACACACACACACACACACACACACACACACACACACACACACACACACACACACACACACACACACACACACACACACACACACACACACACACACACACACACCCCCCCCTTTGGCTGACAGCACCAGAGCAACCTGAGCTCCCTTCATAATGTCCCTGAACCTGCATGTACTGCTCTGTTAAACCACCTTCATGTGTTTCTACCAATTACACCCCTAGAAAGACACTGAGCTGCATGTGGTTCTCATCTGGTCTCTACTGGTAGAGTAAAGACAATCTGCATGTGGTTCTCATCTGGTCTCTACTGGAAGATTAAAGACACTGAGCTGCATGTGGTTCTCATCTGGTCTATACATGAAGATTAAAGATACTGAGCTGCATGTGGTTCTCATCTGGTCTCTACTGGAAGATTAAAGACAAGCTGCATGTGGTTCTCATCTGGTCTCTACTGGAAGATTAAAGACAAGCTGCATGTCTACATTTTGGGTGATAGGAAAGGGTGGGGGGTTATGTGGAGTTTGTGTTAAGTGTGTGAATGTGTGTGTGTGTGTGTGTGTGTGTGTGTGTCATTGCTATTTGAGAAAAACTGGTTGATGCTCTGAAAATTATGTACCTAGTTTAGACTGTTTGAAGGGGGAGAGAGGCCTCTTTGCTGCCCAGCCTGAGAGGGGTCCTGCAGGGCGTTCCTTACAAGTCTTAGCTGCCTTGCTAATGCCTGTACATTTTTACATTTACATATAGTAATTTAATAGATGGTCTTATTCAGAGCACCTTCCAGTTGGCACGTTCATCTGTACTGTACTACTGTAGCTAGGTGGAAAACCACATATCAGATTAAGTATGAACTTGCCTTTCTAATGTCTAATGTCTAGGGCCTGTTTATTGCCTACCTACCTTCTCTTCTACATTTTCACACACTGTACATAGATTTTTCAATTATTCTTTTCTTTTGTGTTATTGGATGTACGTTTCTTTATGTGTAACTCTGTGTTGTTTTTGTCGCACTGCTTTGCTTTATCTTGGCCAGGTCGCAGTTGTAAAGGAGAACTTGTTCTCAACTGGCCTACCTGGTTAAATAAAGGTGAAATAAAACTAAAATAAAGTCTTGCCTTGCTAAAGCCTGAGCAAGTCTTGTATTACCTTGTCCTTGCTAAAGCCTGAACAAGTCTTGTATTAGCTTGCCCTTGCTAAAGCCTGAGCAAGTCTTGTACTAGCTTGTCCTTGCTAAAGCCTGAACAAGTCTTGTGTTAGCTTGTCCTTGCTAAAGCCTGAACAAGTATTGTGTTAGCTTGCCCTTGCTAAAGCCTGAACAAGTCTTGTTAGCTTTCCTTGTATTAGCTTGTCCTTGCTAAAGCCTGAACAAGTCTTGTGCTAGCTTGTCCTTGCTAAAGCCTGAACAAGTCTTGTGCTAGCTTGTCCTTGCTAAAGCCTGAACAAGTATTGAGTTAGCTTGCCCTTGCTAAAGCCTGAACAAGTCTTGTTAGCTTTCCTTGTATTAGCTTGTCCTTGCTAAAGCCTGAACAAGTATTGTGTTAGCTTGCACTTGCTAAAGCCTGAACAAGTCTTGTTAGCTTTCCTTGTATTACCTTGTCCTTGCTAAAGCCTGAACAAGTCTTGTGCTAGCTTGTCCTTGCTAAAGCCTGAACAAGTCTTGTGCTAGCTTGTCCTTGCTAAAGCCTGAACAAGTCTTGTGTTAGCTTGCCCTTGCTAAAGCCTGAACAAGCCACCTCTCCTCTACAACATGTGTATGAAAGTTAGCCGGATTATGACCCAGCTATGTCAAAGTAACCCCACACTTAGCCACCGACTCAAAGCAGCGGCATACATGACTTGCCAAACAAGTGCCGCCTTCCCTCCCCTCTGCTAACAAGCACCCACACACACACACACACACACACACACACACACACACACACACACACACACACACACACACACACACACACACACACACACACACACACACACACACACACACACACACACACACACACACACACACACGTGCACACAGGCGCAACACACACTCCAAATTAAAATACCAAGGTTTATTGAGCAACACTGCCAATGGTTTTAGCTTCACACACACACACACACACACACACACACACACACACACACACACACACACACACACACACACACACACACACACACACACACACACACACACACACACACACACACACACACACACACTCAGCCCCCCCCGACCAAAATAATAGTCTCCTCTCCTCTTACTACACAAGCTGGCAGATAAATCTGTGTAAATCCCAGCCGCTGCAGTTGTGTCGTCGGGGATGACAGTCATCCTCAAAGAGCAGCACCGATCCCTAGAAATTAAAACCTTTTTCAAACCTTCCAACCTCAAAGTGTCCAGCTAGCAGGAATGACACTGCTCGGCAGGGAGCTATAGGAGGGGTGAACAAATAATTATGTTATTACAATAGTACAGTCAAATCAAATTCAATTGTATTTGTCACATTCTTTGTAAACAACAGGTGTAGACTAACAGTGAAATACTTACGGGTCCTTCCCAACAATACAGAGAGAAAGACAGTAGAGAAATAACTGAAAAGTAAAACACTTAATAATAAAAGTAATAATAAATACAGAATGAGTAATGATAACTTGGCTATTCTGTCTGCAAGAGGTACCAGTACTGAGTAATGATAACTTGTCTATTCTGCTTGCAAGAGGTACCAGCACTGAGTAATGATAACTTGTCTATTCTGTCTGCAAGGAGAACAAGTACTGAGTAATGATAACTTGGCTATTCTGTCTGCAAGGAGTACCAGTACTGAGTAATGATAACTTGTCTATTCTGTCTGCAAGAGGTACCAGTACTGAGTAATGATAACTTGTCTATTCTGTCTGCAAGGAGTACCAGTACTGAGTAATGATAACTTGTCTATTCTGTCTGCAAGGAGTACCAGTAATGAGTAATGATAACTTGTCTATTCTGTCTGTAAGGAGTACCAGTACTGAGTAATGATAACTTGTCTATTCTGTCTGCAAGGAGTACCAGTACTGAGTAATGATAACTTGTCTATTCTGTCTGTAAGGAGTACCAGTACTGAGTAATGATAACTTGTCTATTCTGCTTGCAAGAGGTACCAGCACTGAGTAATGATAACTTGTCTATTCTGTCTGCAAGGAGAACAAGTACTGAGTAATGATAACTTGGCTATTCTGTCTGCAAGGAGTACCAGTACTGAGTAATGATAACTTGTCTATTCTGTCTGCAAGAGGTACCAGTACTGAGTAATGATAACTTGTCTATTCTGTCTGCAAGGAGTACCAGTACTGAGTAATGATAACTTGTCTATTCTGTCTGCAAGGAGTACCAGTATTGAGTAATGATAACTTGTCTATTCTGTCTGTAAGGAGTACCAGTACTGAGTAATGATAACTTGTCTATTCTGTCTGCAAGGAGTACCAGTACTGAGTAATGATAACTTGTCTATTCTGTCTGTAAGGAGTACCAGTACTGAGTAATGATAACTTGTCTATTCTGTCTGTAAGGAGTACCAGTACTGAGTGGATGATAAGTTGTCTATTCTGTCTGCAAGGAGTACCAGTACTGAGTAATGATAACTTGTCTACTCTGTCTGCAAGGAGTACCAGTACTGAGTAATGATAACTTGTCTATTCTGTCTGCAAGGAGGTACCAGTACTGAGTAAAGATAACTTGTCTATTCTGTCTGCAAGGAGAACCAGTACTGAATAATGATAACTTGTCCTATTCTGTCTGCAAGGAGGTACCAGTACTGAGTAATGATAACTTGTCTATTCTGTCTGCAAGGAGGGACCAGTACTGAGTAATGATAACTTGGCTATTTTGTCTGCAAGGAGGTACCAGTACTGAGTAATGATAACTTGTCTATTCTGTCTGCAAGGAGTACCAGTACTGAGTAATGATAACTTGTCTATTCTGTCTGCAAGAGGTACCAGTACTGAGTAATGATAACTTATCTATTCTGTCTGCAAGGAGTACCAGTACTGAGTAATGATAACTTGTCTATTCTATCTGCAAGGAGTACCAGTACTGAGTAATGATAACTTGTCCTATTCTGTCTGCAAGAGGTACCAGTACTGAGTAATGATAACTTGTCTATTCTGTCTGCAAGGAGTACGAGTACTGAGTAATGATAACTTGTCTATTCTGTCTGCAAGGAGTACCAGTACTGAGTAATGATAACTTGTCTATTCTGTCTGCAAGGAGGAACCAGTACTGAGTAATGATAACTTGTCTATTCTGTCTGCAAGGGGTACCAGTACTGAGTAATGATAACTTGTCTATTCTGTCTGCAAGGAGTACCAGTACTGAGTAATGATAACTTGTCTATTCTGTCTGCAAGGAGGTACCAGTACTGAGTAAAGATAACTTGTCTATTCTGTCTGCAAGGAGAACCAGTACTGAATAATGATAACTTGTCCTATTCTGTCTGCAAGGAGGTACCAGTACTGAGTAATGATAACTTGTCTATTCTGTCTGCAAGGAGGGACCAGTACTGAGTAATGATAACTTGGCTATTTTGTCTGCAAGGGGTACCAGTACTGAGTAATGATAACTTGTCTATTCTGTCTGCAAGGAGTACCAGTACTGAGTAATGATAACTTGTCTATTCTGTCTGCAAGAGGTACCAGTACTGAGTAATGATAACTTATCTATTCTGCTCTGCAAGGAGGTACCAGTACTGAGTAATGATAACTTGTCTATTCTGTCTGCAAGGAGTACCAGTACTGAGTAATGATAACTTGTCTATTCTGTCTGCAAGGAGGTACCAGTACTGAGTAATGATAACTTGTCTATTCTGTCTGCAAGGAGGTACGAGTACTGAGTAATGATAACTTGTCTATTCTGTCTGCAAGGAGTACCAGTACTGAGTAATGATAACTTGTCTATTCTGTCTGCAAGGAGAACCAGTACTGAGTAATGATAACTTGTCTATTCTGTCTGCAAGGGGTACCAGTACTGAGTAATGATAACTTGTCTATTCTGTCTGCAAGGAGAACCAGTACTGAGTAATGATAACTTGTCTATTCTGTCTGCAAGGAGGTACCAGTACTGAGTAATGATAACTTGTCTATTCTGCTTGCAAGAGGTACCAGCACTGAGTAATGATAACTTGTCTATTCTGTCTGCAAGGAGAACAAGTACTGAGTAATGATAACTTGGCTATTCTGTCTGCAAGGAGTACCAGTACTGAGTAATGATAACTTGTCTATTCTGTCTGCAAGAGGTACCAGTACTGAGTAATGATAACTTGTCTATTCTGTCTGCAAGGAGTACAAGTACTGAGTAATGATAACTTGTCTATTCTGTCTGCAAGGAGTACCAGTAATGAGTAATGATAACTTGTCTATTATGTCTGTAAGGAGTACCAGTACTGAGTAATGATAACTTGGCTATTCTGTCTGCAAGGAGTACCAGTACTGAGTAATGATAACTTGTCTATTCTGTCTGCAAGAGGTACCAGTACTGAGTAATGATAACTTGTCTATTCTGTCTGCAAGGAGTACCAGTACTGAGTAATGATAACTTGTCTATTCTGTCTGCAAGGAGTACCAGTATTGAGTAATGATAACTTGTCTATTCTGTCTGTAAGGAGTACCAGTACTGAGTAATGATAACTTGTCTATTCTGTCTGCAAGGAGTACCAGTACTGAGTAATGATAACTTGTCTATTCTGTCTGTAAGGAGTACCAGTACTGAGTAATGATAACTTGTCTATTCTGTCTGTAAGGAGTACCAGTACTGAGTGGATGATAAGTTGTCTATTCTGTCTGCAAGGAGTACCAGTACTGAGTAATGATAACTTGTCTACTCTGTCTGCAAGGAGTACCAGTACTGAGTAATGATAACTTGTCTATTCTGTCTGCAAGAGGTACCAGTACTGAGTAATGATAACTTGTCTATTCTGTCTGCAAGGAGTACCAGTACTGAGTAATGATAACTTGTCTATTCTGTCTGCAAGGAGTACCAGTACTGAGTAATGATAACTTGTCTATTCTGTCTGCAAGAGGTACCAGTACTGAGTAATGATAACTTGTCTATTCTGTCTGCAAGAGGTACCAGTACTGAGTAATGATAACTTGTCTATTCTGTCTGCAAGGAGTACCAGTACTGAGTAATGATAACTTGTCTATTCTGTCTGCAAGGAGTACCAGTACTGAGTAATGATAACTTGTCTATTCTGTCTGCAAGAGGTACCAGTACTGAGTAATGATAACTTGTCTATTCTGTCTGCAAGGAGAACCAGTACTGAGTAATGATAACTTGTCTATTCTGTCTGCAAGGGGTACCAGTACTGAGTAATAATAACTTGTCTATTCTGTCTGCAAGGAGTACCAGTACTGAGTAATGATAACTTGTCTATTCTGTCTGCAAGGAGTACCAGTACTGAGTAATGATAACTTGTCTATTCTGTCTGCAAGGAGTACCAGTACTGAGTAAAGATAACTTGTCTATTCTGTCTGCAAGGAGAACCAGTACTGAATAATGATAACTTTCCTATTCTGTCTGCAAGAGGTACCAGTACTGAGTAATGATAACTTGTCTATTCTGTCTGCATGAGGGACCAGTACTGAGTAATGATAACTTGGCTATTTTGTCTGCAAGGAGTACCAGTACTGAGTAATGATAACTTGTCTATTCTGTCTGCAAGGAGTACCAGTACTGAGTAATGATAACTTGTCTATTCTGTCTGCAAGAGGTACCAGTACTGAGTAATGATAACTTATCTATTCTGTCTGCAAGGAGTACCAGTACTGAGTAATGATAACTTGTCTATTCTGTCTGCAAGGAGTACCAGTACTGAGTAATGATAACTTGTCTATTCTGTCTGCAAGAGGTACCAGTACTGAGTAATGATAACTTGTCTATTCTGTCTGCAAGGAGTACGAGTACTGAGTAATGATAACTTGTCTATTCTGTCTGCAAGGAGTACCAGTACTGAGTAATGATAACTTGTCTATTCTGTCTGCAAGGAGAACCAGTACTGAGTAATGATAACTTGTCTATTCTGTCTGCAAGGGGTACCAGTACTGAGTAATGATAACTTGTCTATTCTGTCTGCAAGGAGAACCAGTACTGAGTAATGATAACTTGTCTATTCTGTCTGCAAGAGGTACCAGTACTGAGTAATGATAACTTGTCTATTCTGTCTGCAAGAGGTACCAGTACTGAGTAATGATAGCTTGTCTATTCTGTCTGCAAGGAGAACCAGTACTGAGTAATGATAACTTGTCTATTCTGTCTGCAAGAGGTACCAGTACTGAGTAATGATAACTTGTCTATTCTGTCTGCAAGGAGTACCAGTACTGAGTAATGATAACTTGTCTATTCTGTCTGCAAGGAGTACCAGTACTGAGTAATGATAACTTGTCTATTCTGTCTGCAAGGAGAACCAGTACTGAGTAATGATAACTTGTCTATTCTGTCTGCAAGGAGAACCAGTACTGAGTAATGATAACTTGTCTATTCTGTCTGCAAGAGGTACCAGTACTGAGTAATGATAACTTGTCTATTCTGTCTGCAAGAGGTACCAGTACTGAGTAATGATAACTTGTCTATTCTGTCTGCAAGGAGTACCAGTACTGGGTAATGATAACTTGTCTATTCTGTCTGCAAGAGGTACCAGTACTGAGTAATGATAACTTGTCTATTCTGTCTGCAAGGAGAACCAGTACTGAGTAATGATAACTTGTCTATTCTGTCTGCAAGGGGTACCAGTACTGAGTAATGATAACTTGTCTATTCTGTCTGCAAGGAGTACCAGTACTGAGTAATGATAACTTGTCTATTCTGTCTGCAAGGAGTACCAGTACTGAGTAATGATAACTTGGCTATATATACAAGGGGTACCAGTACTGAGTAATGATAACTTGTCTATTCTGTCTGCAAGGAGTACCAGTACTGAGTAATGATAACTTGTCTATTCTGTCTGCAAGGAGTACCAGTACTGAGTAATGATAACTTGTCTATTCTGTCTGCAAGGAGAACCAGTGCTGAATAATGATAACTTGTCTATTCTGTCTGCAAGGAGTACCAGTACTGAATAATGATAACTTTCCTATTCTGTCTGCAAGAGGTACCAGTACTGAGTAATGATAACTTGTCTATTCTGTCTGCAAGAGGTACCAGTACTGAGTAATGATAACTTGGCTATTTTGTCTGCAAGGAGTACCAGTACTGAGTAATGATAACTTGTCTATTCTGTCTGCAAGGAGTACCAGTACTGAGTAATGATAACTTGTCTATTCTCTCTGCAAGAGGTACCAGTACTGAGTAATGATAACTTATCTATTCTGTCTGCAAGGAGTACCAGTACTGAGTAATGATAACTTGTCTATTCTGTCTGCAAGGAGTACCAGTACTGAGTAATGATAACTTGTCTATTCTGTCTGCAAGGAGTACCAGTACTGAGTAATGATAACTTGTCTATTCTGTCTGCAAGGAGTACCAGTACTGAGTAATGATAACTTGTCTATTCTGTCTGCAAGGAGAACCAGTACTGAGTAATGATAACTTGTCTATTCTGTCTACAAGGAGAACCAGTACTGAGTAATGATAACTTGTCTATTGTGTCTGCAAGGAGTACCAGTACTGAGTAATGATAACTTGTCTATTCTGTCTGCAAGGAGAACCAGTACTGAGTAATGATAACTTGTCTATTCTGTCTGCAAGGGGTACCAGTACTGAGTAATGATAACTTGTCTATTCTGTCTGCAAGGAGTACCAGTACTGAGTAATGATAACTTGTCTATTCTGTCTGCAAGGAGTACCAGTACTGAGTAATGATAACTTGGCTATATATACAAGGGGTACCAGTACTGAGTAATGATAACTTGTCTATTGTGTCTGCAAGGAGTACCAGTACTGAGTAATGATAACTTGTCTATTCTGTCTGCAAGGAGAACCAGTACTGAGTAATGATAACTTGTCTATTCTGTCTGCAAGGGGTACCAGTACTGAGTAATGATAACTTGTCTATTCTGTCTGCAAGGAGTACCAGTACTGAGTAATGATAACTTCTCTATTCTGTCTGCAAGGAGTACCAGTACTGAGTAATGATAACTTGGCTATATATACAAGGGGTACCAGTACTGAGTAATGATAACTTGTCTATTCTGTCTGCAAGGAGTACCAGTACTGAGTAATGATAACTTGTCTATTCTGTCTGCGAGGAGAACCAGTACTGAGTAATGATAACTTGTCTATTCTGTCTGCAAGGAGTACCAGTACTGAATAATGATAACTTGTCTATTCTGTCTGCAAGGGGTACCAGTACTGAGTAATGATAACTTGTCTATTCTGTCTGAAAGGAGTACCAGTACTGAGTAAAGATAACTTGTCTATTCTGTCTGCAAGGAGAACCAGTACTGAATAATGATAACTTGTCTATTCTGTCTGCAAGGAGTACCAGTGCTGAATAATGATAACTTTCCTATTCTGTCTGCAAGAGGTACCAGTACTGAGTAATGATAACTTGTCTATTCTGTCTGCAAGAGGGACCAGTACTGAGTAATGATAACTTGGCTATTTTGTCTGCAAGGAGTACCAGTACTGAGTAATGATAACTTGTCTATTCTGTCTGCAAGGAGTACCAGTACTGAGTAATGATAACTTGTCTATTCTGTCTGCAAGAGGTACCAGTACTGAGTAATGATAACTTATCTATTCTGTCTGCAAGGAGTACCAGTACTGAGTAATGATAACTTGTCTATTCTGTCTGCAAGGAGTACCAGTACTGAGTAATGATAACTTGTCTATTCTGTCTGCAAGGAGTACCAGTACTGAGTAATGATAACTTGTCTATTCTGTCTGCAAGGAGTACGAGTACTGAGTAATGATAACTTGTCTATTCTGTCTGCAAGGAGTACCAGTACTGAGTAATGATAACTTGTCTATTCTGTCTGCAAGGAGAACCAGTACTGAGTAATGATAACTTGTCTATTCTGTCTGCAAGGGGTACCAGTACTGAGTAATGATAACTTGTCTATTCTGTCTGCAAGGAGAACCAGTACTGAGTAATGATAACTTGTCTATTCTGTCTGCAAGAGGTACCAGTACTGAGTAATGATAACTTGTCTATTCTGTCTGCAAGAGGTACCAGTACTGAGTAATGATAGCTTGTCTATTCTGTCTGCAAGGAGAACCAGTACTGAGTAATGATAACTTGTCTATTCTGTCTGCAAGAGGTACCAGTACTGAGTAATGATAACTTGTCTATTCTGTCTGCAAAGAGTACCAGTACTGAGTAATGATAACTTGTCTATTCTGTCTGCAAGGAGTACCAGTACTGAGTAATGATAACTTGTCTATTCTGTCTGCAAGGAGAACCAGTACTGAGTAATGATAACTTGTCTATTCTGTCTGCAAGGAGAACCAGTACTGAGTAATGATAACTTGTCTATTCTGTCT
This sequence comes from Salmo salar, assembly GCF_965601325.2. Classification (NCBI taxonomy): domain Eukaryota; kingdom Metazoa; phylum Chordata; class Actinopteri; order Salmoniformes; family Salmonidae; genus Salmo; species Salmo salar. The sequence goes on along the minus strand of NC_138308.1, from coordinate 38,201,528 downwards.
GCAAGAGGTACCAGTACTGAGTAATGATAACTTGTCTATTCTGTCTGCAAGAGGTACCAGTACTGAGTAATGATAACTTGTCTATTCTGTCTGCAAGGAGTACCAGTACTGGGTAATGATAACTTGTCTATTCTGTCTGCAAGAGGTACCAGTACTGAGTAATGATAACTTGTCTATTCTGTCTGCAAGGAGAACCAGTACTGAGTAATGATAACTTGTCTATTCTGTCTGCAAGGGGTACCAGTACTGAGTAATGATAACTTGTCTATTCTGTCTGCAAGGAGTACCAGTACTGAGTAATGATAACTTGTCTATTCTGTCTGCAAGGAGTACCAGTACTGAGTAATGATAACTTGTCTATTCTGTCTGCAAGAGGTACCAGTACTGAGTAATGATAACTTGTCTATTCTGTCTGCAAGGAGTACGAGTACTGAGTAATGATAACTTGTCTATTCTGTCTGCAAGGAGTACCAGTACTGAGTAATGATAACTTGTCTATTCTGTCTGCAAGGAGAACCAGTACTGAGTAATGATAACTTGTCTATTCTGTCTGCAAGGGGTACCAGTACTGAGTAATGATAACTTGTCTATTCTGTCTGCAAGGAGAACCAGTACTGAGTAATGATAACTTGTCTATTCTGTCTGCAAGAGGTACCAGTACTGAGTAATGATAACTTGTCTATTCTGTCTGCAAGAGGTACCAGTACTGAGTAATGATAGCTTGTCTATTCTGTCTGCAAGGAGAACCAGTACTGAGTAATGATAACTTGTCTATTCTGTCTGCAAGAGGTACCAGTACTGAGTAATGATAACTTGTCTATTCTGTCTGCAAGGAGTACCAGTACTGAGTAATGATAACTTGTCTATTCTGTCTGCAAGGAGTACCAGTACTGAGTAATGATAACTTGTCTATTCTGTCTGCAAGGAGAACCAGTACTGAGTAATGATAACTTGTCTATTCTGTCTGCAAGGAGAACCAGTACTGAGTAATGATAACTTGTCTATTCTGTCTGCAAGAGGTACCAGTACTGAGTAATGATAACTTGTCTATTCTGTCTGCAAGAGGTACCAGTACTGAGTAATGATAACTTGTCTATTCTGTCTGCAAGGAGTACCAGTACTGGGTAATGATAACTTGTCTATTCTGTCTGCAAGAGGTACCAGTACTGAGTAATGATAACTTGTCTATTCTGTCTGCAAGGAGAACCAGTACTGAGTAATGATAACTTGTCTATTCTGTCTGCAAGGGGTACCAGTACTGAGTAATGATAACTTGTCTATTCTGTCTGCAAGGAGTACCAGTACTGAGTAATGATAACTTGTCTATTCTGTCTGCAAGGAGTACCAGTACTGAGTAATGATAACTTGGCTATATATACAAGGGGTACCAGTACTGAGTAATGATAACTTGTCTATTCTGTCTGCAAGGAGTACCAGTACTGAGTAATGATAACTTGTCTATTCTGTCTGCAAGGAGTACCAGTACTGAGTAATGATAACTTGTCTATTCTGTCTGCAAGGAGAACCAGTGCTGAATAATGATAACTTGTCTATTCTGTCTGCAAGGAGTACCAGTACTGAATAATGATAACTTTCCTATTCTGTCTGCAAGAGGTACCAGTACTGAGTAATGATAACTTGTCTATTCTGTCTGCAAGAGGTACCAGTACTGAGTAATGATAACTTGGCTATTTTGTCTGCAAGGAGTACCAGTACTGAGTAATGATAACTTGTCTATTCTGTCTGCAAGGAGTACCAGTACTGAGTAATGATAACTTGTCTATTCTCTCTGCAAGAGGTACCAGTACTGAGTAATGATAACTTATCTATTCTGTCTGCAAGGAGTACCAGTACTGAGTAATGATAACTTGTCTATTCTGTCTGCAAGGAGTACCAGTACTGAGTAATGATAACTTGTCTATTCTGTCTGCAAGGAGTACCAGTACTGAGTAATGATAACTTGTCTATTCTGTCTGCAAGGAGTACCAGTACTGAGTAATGATAACTTGTCTATTCTGTCTGCAAGGAGAACCAGTACTGAGTAATGATAACTTGTCTATTCTGTCTACAAGGAGAACCAGTACTGAGTAATGATAACTTGTCTATTGTGTCTGCAAGGAGTACCAGTACTGAGTAATGATAACTTGTCTATTCTGTCTGCAAGGAGAACCAGTACTGAGTAATGATAACTTGTCTATTCTGTCTGCAAGGGGTACCAGTACTGAGTAATGATAACTTGTCTATTCTGTCTGCAAGGAGTACCAGTACTGAGTAATGATAACTTGTCTATTCTGTCTGCAAGGAGTACCAGTACTGAGTAATGATAACTTGGCTATATATACAAGGGGTACCAGTACTGAGTAATGATAACTTGTCTATTGTGTCTGCAAGGAGTACCAGTACTGAGTAATGATAACTTGTCTATTCTGTCTGCAAGGAGAACCAGTACTGAGTAATGATAACTTGTCTATTCTGTCTGCAAGGGGTACCAGTACTGAGTAATGATAACTTGTCTATTCTGTCTGCAAGGAGTACCAGTACTGAGTAATGATAACTTCTCTATTCTGTCTGAAAGGAGTACCAGTACTGAGTAATGATAACTTGGCTATATATACAAGGGGTACCAGTACTGAGTAATGATAACTTGTCTATTCTGTCTGCAAGGAGTACCAGTACTGAGTAATGATAACTTGTCTATTCTGTCTGCAAGGAGAACCAGTACTAAGTAATGATAACTTGTCTATTCTGTCTGCAAGGAGTACCAGTACTGAGTAATGATAACTTGTCTATTCTGTCTGCAAGAGGTACCAGTACTGAGTAATGATAACTTGTCTATTCTGTCTGCAAGAGGTACCAGTACTGAGTAATGATAACTTGTCTATTCTGTCTGCAAGGAGTACCAGTACTGGGTAATGATAACTTGTCTATTCTGTCTGCAAGAGGTACCAGTACTGAGTAATGATAACTTGTCTATTCTGTCTGCAAGGAGAACCAGTACTGAGTAATGATAACTTGTCTATTCTGTCTGCAAGGGGTACCAGTACTGAGTAATGATAACTTGTCTATTCTGTCTGCAAGGAGTACCAGTACTGAGTAATGATAACTTGTCTATTCTGTCTGCAAGGAGTACCAGTACTGAGTAATGATAACTTGTCTATTCTGTCTGCAAGAGGTACCAGTACTGAGTAATGATAACTTGTCTATTCTGTCTGCAAGGAGTACGAGTACTGAGTAATGATAACTTGTCTATTCTGTCTGCAAGGAGTACCAGTACTGAGTAATGATAACTTGTCTATTCTGTCTGCAAGGAGAACCAGTACTGAGTAATGATAACTTGTCTATTCTGTCTGCAAGGGGTACCAGTACTGAGTAATGATAACTTGTCTATTCTGTCTGCAAGGAGAACCAGTACTGAGTAATGATAACTTGTCTATTCTGTCTGCAAGAGGTACCAGTACTGAGTAATGATAACTTGTCTATTCTGTCTGCAAGAGGTACCAGTACTGAGTAATGATAGCTTGTCTATTCTGTCTGCAAGGAGAACCAGTACTGAGTAATGATAACTTGTCTATTCTGTCTGCAAGAGGTACCAGTACTGAGTAATGATAACTTGTCTATTCTGTCTGCAAGGAGTACCAGTACTGAGTAATGATAACTTGTCTATTCTGTCTGCAAGGAGTACCAGTACTGAGTAATGATAACTTGTCTATTCTGTCTGCAAGGAGAACCAGTACTGAGTAATGATAACTTGTCTATTCTGTCTGCAAGGAGAACCAGTACTGAGTAATGATAACTTGTCTATTCTGTCTGCAAGAGGTACCAGTACTGAGTAATGATAACTTGTCTATTCTGTCTGCAAGAGGTACCCGTACTGAGTAATGATAACTTGTCTATTCTGTCTGCAAGGAGTACCAGTACTGGGTAATGATAACTTGTCTATTCTGTCTGCAAGAGGTACCAGTACTGAGTAATGATAACTTGTCTATTCTGTCTGCAAGGAGAACCAGTACTGAGTAATGATAACTTGTCTATTCTGTCTGCAAGGGGTACCAGTACTGAGTAATGATAACTTGTCTATTCTGTCTGCAAGGAGTACCAGTACTGAGTAATGATAACTTGTCTATTCTGTCTGCAAGGAGTACCAGTACTGAGTAATGATAACTTGGCTATATATACAAGGGGTACCAGTACTGAGTAATGATAACTTGTCTATTCTGTCTGCAAGGAGTACCAGTACTGAGTAATGATAACTTGTCTATTCTGTCTGCAAGGAGTACCAGTACTGAGTAATGATAACTTGTCTATTCTGTCTGCAAGGAGAACCAGTGCTGAATAATGATAACTTGTCTATTCTGTCTGCAAGGAGTACCAGTACTGAATAATGATAACTTTCCTATTCTGTCTGCAAGAGGTACCAGTACTGAGTAATGATAACTTGTCTATTCTGTCTGCAAGAGGTACCAGTACTGAGTAATGATAACTTGGCTATTTTGTCTGCAAGGAGTACCAGTACTGAGTAATGATAACTTGTCTATTCTGTCTGCAAGGAGTACCAGTACTGAGTAATGATAACTTGTCTATTCTCTCTGCAAGAGGTACCAGTACTGAGTAATGATAACTTATCTATTCTGTCTGCAAGGAGTACCAGTACTGAGTAATGATAACTTGTCTATTCTGTCTGCAAGGAGTACCAGTACTGAGTAATGATAACTTGTCTATTCTGTCTGCAAGGAGTACCAGTACTGAGTAATGATAACTTGTCTATTCTGTCTGCAAGGAGTACCAGTACTGAGTAATGATAACTTGTCTATTCTGTCTGCAAGGAGAACCAGTACTGAGTAATGATAACTTGTCTATTCTGTCTACAAGGAGAACCAGTACTGAGTAATGATAACTTGTCTATTGTGTCTGCAAGGAGTACCAGTACTGAGTAATGATAACTTGTCTATTCTGTCTGCAAGGAGAACCAGTACTGAGTAATGATAACTTGTCTATTCTGTCTGCAAGGGGTACCAGTACTGAGTAATGATAACTTGTCTATTCTGTCTGCAAGGAGTACCAGTACTGAGTAATGATAACTTGTCTATTCTGTCTGCAAGGAGTACCAGTACTGAGTAATGATAACTTGGCTATATATACAAGGGGTACCAGTACTGAGTAATGATAACTTGTCTATTGTGTCTGCAAGGAGTACCAGTACTGAGTAATGATAACTTGTCTATTCTGTCTGCAAGGAGAACCAGTACTGAGTAATGATAACTTGTCTATTCTGTCTGCAAGGGGTACCAGTACTGAGTAATGATAACTTGTCTATTCTGTCTGCAAGGAGTACCAGTACTGAGTAATGATAACTTCTCTATTCTGTCTGAAAGGAGTACCAGTACTGAGTAATGATAACTTGGCTATATATACAAGGGGTACCAGTACTGAGTAATGATAACTTGTCTATTCTCTCTGCAAGGAGTACCAGTACTGAGTAATGATAACTTGTCTATTCTGTCTGCAAGGAGAACCAGTACTAAGTAATGATAACTTGTCTATTCTGTCTGCAAGGAGTACCAGTACTGAATAATGATAACTTGTCTATTCTGTCTGCAAGGGGTACCAGTACTGAGTAATGATAACTTGTCTATTCTGTCTGCAAGGAGTACCAGTACTGAGTAATGATAACTTGTCTATTCTGTCTGCAAGGAGTACCAGTACTGAGTAATGATAACTTGGCTATATATACAAGGGGTACCAGTACTGAGTAATGATAACTTGTCTATTCTGTCTGCAAGGAGTATCAGTACTGAGTAATGATAACTTGTCTATTCTGTCTGCAAGGAGTACCAGTACTGAGTAATGATAACTTGTCTATTCTGTCTGCAAGGAGAACCAGTACTGAATAATGATAACTTGTCTATTCTATCTGCAAGGAGTACCAGTACTGAGTAATGATAACTTGTCTATTCTGTCTGCAAGAGGTACCAGTACTGAGTAATGATAACTTGTCTATTCTGTCTGCAAGGAGTACCAGTACTGAGTAATGATAACTTGTCTATTCTGTCTGCAAGGAGAACCAGTACTGAGTAATGATAACTTGTCTATTCTGTCTGCAAGAGGTACCAGTACTGAGTAATGATAACTTGTCTATTCTGTCTGCAAGAGGTACCAGTACTGAGTAATGATAACTTGTCTATTCTGTCTGCAAGGAGTACCAGTACTGGGTAATGATAACTTGTCTATTCTGTCTGCAAGAGGTACTAGTACTGAGTAATGATAACTTGTCTATTCTGTCTGCAAGGAGAACCAGTACTGAGTAATGATAACTTGTCTATTCTGTCTGCAAGGGGTACCAGTACTGAGTAATGATAACTTGTCTATTCTGTCTGCAAGGAGTACCAGTACTGAGTAATGATAACTTGTCTATTCTGTCTGCAAGGAGTACCAGTACTGAGTAATGATAACTTGGCTATATATACAAGGGGTACCAGTACTGAGTAATGATAACTTGTCTATTCTGTCTGCAAGGAGTACCAGTAATGAGTAATGATAACTTGTCTATTCTGTCTGCAAGGAGTACCAGTACTGAGTAATGATAACTTGTCTATTCTGTCTGCAAGGAGAACCAGTACTGAATAATGATAACTTGTCTATTCTGTCTGCAAGGAGTACCAGTACTGAATAATGATAACTTTCCTATTCTGTCTGCAAGAGGTACAAGTACTGAGTAATGATAACTTGTCTATTCTGTCTGCAAGGAGAACCAGTACTGAATAATGATAACTTGTCTATTCTGTCTGCAAGGAGTACCAGTATTGAATAATGATAACTTTCCTATTCTGTCTGCAAGAGGTACCAGTACTGAGTAATGATAACTTGTCTATTCTGTCTGCAAGAGGTACCAGTACTGAGTAATGATAACTTGGCTTTTTTGTCTGCAAGGAGTACCAGTACTGAGTAATGATAACTTGTCTATTCTGTCTGCAAGGAGTACCAGTACTGAATAATGATAACTTGTCTATTCTGTCTGCAAGGGGTACCAGTACTGAGTAATGATAACTTGTCTATTCTGTCTGCAAGGAGTACCAGTACTGAGTAATGATAACTTGTCTATTCTGTCTGCAAGGAGTACCAGTACTGAGTAATGATAACTTGGCTATATATACAAGGGGTACCAGTACTGAGTAATGATAACTTGTCTATTCTGTCTGCAAGGAGTATCAGTACTGAGTAATGATAACTTGTCTATTCTGTCTGCAAGGAGTACCAGTACTGAGTAATGATAACTTGTCTATTCTGTCTGCAAGGAGAACCAGTACTGAATAATGATAACTTGTCTATTCTATCTGCAAGGAGTACCAGTACTGAGTAATGATAACTTGTCTATTCTGTCTGCAAGAGGTACCAGTACTGAGTAATGATAACTTGTCTATTCTGTCTGCAAGGAGTACCAGTACTGAGTAATGATAACTTGTCTATTCTGTCTGCAAGGAGTACCAGTACTGAGTAATGATAACTTGTCTATTCTGTCTGCAAGGAGAACCAGTACTGAGTAATGATAACTTGTCTATTCTGTCTGCAAGGAGAACCAGTACTGAGTAATGATAACTTGTCTATTTTCTCTGCAAGAGGTACCAGTACTGAGTAATGATAACTTGTCTATTCTGTCTGCAAGAGGTACCAGTACTGAGTAATGATAACTTGTCTATTCTGTCTGCAAGGAGTACCAGTACTGGGTAATGATAACTTGTCTATTCTGTCTGCAAGAGGTACCAGTACTGAGTAATGATAACTTGTCTATTCTGTCTGCAAGGAGAACCAGTACTGAGTAATGATAACTTGTCTATTCTGTCTGCAAGGGGTACCAGTACTGAGTAATGATAACTTGTCTATTCTGTCTGCAAGGAGTACCAGTACTGAGTAATGATAACTTGTCTATTCTGTCTGCAAGGAGTACCAGTACTGAGTAATGATAACTTGGCTATATATACAAGGGGTACCAGTACTGAGTAATGATAACTTGTCTATTCTGTCTGCAAGGAGTACCAGTACTGAATAATGATAACTTGTCTATTCTGTCTGCAAGGGGTACCAGTACTGAGTAATGATAACTTGTCTATTCTGTCTGCAAGGAGTACCAGTACTGAGTAATGATAACTTGTCTATTCTGTCTGCAAGGAGTACCAGTACTGAGTAATGATAACTTGGCTATATATACAAGGGGAACCAGTACTGAGTAATGATAACTTGTCTATTCTGTCTGCAAGGAGTATCAGTACTGAGTAATGATAACTTGTCTATTCTGTCTGCAAGGAGTACCAGTACTGAGTAATGATAACTTGTCTATTCTGTCTGCAAGGAGAACCAGTACTGAATAATGATAACTTGTCTATTCTATCTGCAAGGAGTACCAGTACTGAGTAATGATAACTTGTCTATTCTGTCTGCAAGAGGTACCAGTACTGAGTAATGATAACTTGTCTATTCTGTCTGCAAGGAGTACCAGTACTGAGTAATGATAACTTGTCTATTCTGTCTCCAAGGAGTACCAGTACTGAGTAATGATAACTTGTCTATTCTGTCTGCAAGGAGAACCAGTACTGAGTAATGATAACTTGTCTATTCTGTCTGCAAGGAGAACCAGTACTGAGTAATGATAACTTGTCTATTCTGTCTGCAAGAGGTACCAGTACTGAGTAATGATAACTTGTCTATTCTGTCTGCAAGAGGTACCAATACTGAGTAATGATAACTTGTCTATTCTGTCTGCAAGGAGTACCAGTACTGGGTAATGATAACTTGTCTATTCTGTCTGCAAGAGGTACTAGTACTGAGTAATGATAACTTGTCTATTCTGTCTGCAAGGAGAACCAGTACTGAGTAATGATAACTTGTCTATTCTGTCTGCAAGGGGTACCAGTACTGAGTAATGATAACTTGTCTATTCTGTCTGCAAGGAGTACCAGTACTGAGTAATGATAACTTGTCTATTCTGTCTGCAAGGAGTACCAGTACTGAGTAATGATAACTTGGCTATATATACAAGGGGTACCAGTACTGAGTAATGATAACTTGTCTATTCTGTCTGCAAGGAGTACCAGTAATGAGTAATGATAACTTGTCTATTCTGTCTGCAAGGAGTACCAGTACTGAGTAATGATAACTTGTCTATTCTGTCTGCAAGGAGAACCAGTACTGAATAATGATAACTTGTCTATTCTGTCTGCAAGGAGTACCAGTACTGAATAATGATAACTTTCCTATTCTGTCTGCAAGAGGTACAAGTACTGAGTAATGATAACGTGTCTATTCTGTCTGCAAGGAGAACCAGTACTGAATAATGATAACTTGTCTATTCTGTCTGCAAGGAGTACCAGTACTGAATAATGATAACTTTCCTATTCTGTCTGCAAGAGGTACCAGTACTGAGTAATGATAACTTGTCTATTCTGTCTGCAAGGGGTACCAGTACTGAGTAATGATAACTTGTCTATTCTGTCTGCAAGGAGTACCAGTACTGAGTAATGATAACTTGTCTATTCTGTCTGCAAGGAGTACCAGTACTGAGTAATGATAACTTGGCTATATATACAAGGGGTACCAGTACTGAGTAATGATAACTTGTCTATTCTGTCTGCAAGGAGTATCAGTACTTAGTAATGATAACTTGTCTGTTCTGTCTGCAAGGAGTACCAGTACTGAGTAATGATAACTTGGCTATATATACAAGGGGTACCAGTACTGAGTAATGATAACTTGTCTATTCTGTCTGCAAGGAGAACCAGTACTGAGTAATGATAACTTGTCTATTCTGTCTGCAAGGAGTACCAGTACTGAATAATGATAACTTGTCTATTCTGTCTGCAAGGGGTACCAGTACTGAGTAATGATAACTTGTCTATTCTGTCTGCAAGGAGTACCAGTACTGAGTATTGATAACTTGTCTATTCTGTCTGCAAGGAGTACCAGTACTGAGTAATGATAACTTGGCTATATATACAAGGGGTACCAGTACTGAGTAATGATAACTTGTCTATTCTGTCTGCAAGGAGTATCAGTACTGAGTAATGATAACTTGTCTATTCTGTCTGCAAGGAGTACCAGTACTGAGTAATGATAACTTGTCTATTCTGTCTGCAAGGAGAACCAGTACTGAATAATGATAACTTGTCTATTCTATCTGCAAGGAGTACCAGTACTGAGTAATGATAACTTGTCTATTCTGTCTGCAAGAGGTACCAGTACTGAGTAATGATAACTTGTCTATTCTGTCTGCAAGGAGTACCAGTACTGAGTAATGATAACTTGTCTATTCTGTCTGCAAGGAGAACCAGTACTGAGTAATGATAACTTGTCTATTCTGTCTGCAAGAGGTACCAGTACTGAGTAATGATAACTTGTCTATTCTGTCTGCAAGGAGAACCAGTACTGAATAATGATAACTTGTCTATTCTGTCTGCAAGGAGTACCAGTACTGAATAATGATAACTTTCCTATTCTGTCTGCAAGAGGTACCAGTACTGAGTAATGATAACTTGTCTATTCTGTCTGCAAGGGGTACCAGTACTGAGTAATGATAACTTGTCTATTCTGTCTGCAAGGAGTACCAGTACTGAGTAATGATAACTTGTCTATTCTGTCTGCAAGGAGTACCAGTACTGAGTAATGATAACTTGGCTATATATACAAGGGGTACCAGTACTGAGTAATGATAACTTGTCTATTCTGTCTGCAAGGAGTATCAGTACTTAGTAATGATAACTTGTCTGTTCTGTCTGCAAGGAGTACCAGTACTGAGTAATGATAACTTGGCTATATATACAAGGGGTACCAGTACTGAGTAATGATAACTTGTCTATTCTGTCTGCAAGGAGAACCAGTACTGAGTAATGATAACTTGTCTATTCTGTCTGCAAGGAGTACCAGTACTGAATAATGATAACTTGTCTATTCTGTCTGCAAGGGGTACCAGTACTGAGTAATGATAACTTGTCTATTCTGTCTGCAAGGAGTACCAGTACTGAGTAATGATAACTTGTCTATTCTGTCTGCAAGGAGTACCAGTACTGAGTAATGATAACTTGGCTATATATACAAGGGGTACCAGTACTGAGTAATGATAACTTGTCTATTCTGTCTGCAAGGAGTATCAGTACTTAGTAATGATAACTTGTCTGTTCTGTCTGCAAGGAGTACCAGTACTGAGTAATGATAACTTGGCTATATATACAAGGGGTACCAGTACTGAGTAATGATAACTTGTCTATTCTGTCTGCAAGGAGAACCAGTACTGAGTAATGATAACTTGTCTATTCTGTCTGCAAGGAGTACCAGTACTGAATAATGATAACTTGTCTATTCTGTCTGCAAGGGGTACCAGTACTGAGTAATGATAACTTGTCTATTCTGTCTGCAAGGAGTACCAGTACTGAGTATTGATAACTTGTCTATTCTGTCTGCAAGGAGTACCAGTACTGAGTAATGATAACTTGGCTATATATACAAGGGGTACCAGTACTGAGTAATGATAACTTGTCTATTCTGTCTGCAAGGAGTATCAGTACTGAGTAATGATAACTTGTCTATTCTGTCTGCAAGGAGTACCAGTACTGAGTAATGATAACTTGTCTATTCTGTCTGCAAGGAGAACCAGTACTGAATAATGATAACTTGTCTATTCTATCTGCAAGGAGTACCAGTACTGAGTAATGATAACTTGTCTATTCTGTCTGCAAGAGGTACCAGTACTGAGTAATGATAACTTGTCTATTCTGTCTGCAAGGAGTACCAGTACTGAGTAATGATAACTTGTCTATTCTGTCTGCAAGGAGAACCAGTACTGAGTAATGATAACTTGTCTATTCTGTCTGCAAGAGGTACCAGTACTGAGTAATGATAACTTGTCTATTCTGTCTGCAAGGAGAACCAGTACTGAATAATGATAACTTGTCTATTCTGTCTGCAAGGAGTACCAGTACTGAATAATGATAACTTTCCTATTCTGTCTGCAAGAGGTACCAGTACTGAGTAATGATAACTTGTCTATTCTGTCTGCAAGGGGTACCAGTACTGAGTAATGATAACTTGTCTATTCTGTCTGCAAGGAGTACCAGTACTGAGTAATGATAACTTGTCTATTCTGTCTGCAAGGAGTACCAGTACTGAGTAATGATAACTTGGCTATATATACAAGGGGTACCAGTACTGAGTAATGATAACTTGTCTATTCTGTCTGCAAGGAGTATCAGTACTTAGTAATGATAACTTGTCTGTTCTGTCTGCAAGGAGTACCAGTACTGAGTAATGATAACTTGGCTATATATACAAGGGGTACCAGTACTGAGTAATGATAACTTGTCTATTCTGTCTGCAAGGAGAACCAGTACTGAGTAATGATAACTTGTCTATTCTGTCTGCAAGGAGTACCAGTACTGAATAATGATAACTTGTCTATTCTGTCTGCAAGGGGTACCAGTACTGAGTAATGATAACTTGTCTATTCTGTCTGCAAGGAGTACCAGTACTGAGTAATGATAACTTGTCTATTCTGTCTGCAAGGAGTACCAGTACTGAGTAATGATAACTTGGCTATATATACAAGGGGTACCAGTACTGAGTAATGATAACTTGTCTATTCTGTCTGCAAGGAGTATCAGTACTGAGTAATGATAACTTGTCTATTCTGTCTGCAAGGAGTACCAGTACTGAGTAATGATAACTTGTCTATTCTGTCTGCAAGGAGAACCAGTACTGAATAATGATAACTTGTCTATTCTATCTGCAAGGAGTACCAGTACTGAGTAATGATAACTTGTCTATTCTGTCTGCAAGAGGTACCAGTACTGAGTAATGATAACTTGTCTATTCTGTCTGCAAGGAGTACCAGTACTGAGTAATGATAACTTGTCTATTCTGTCTGCAAGGAGAACCAGTACTGAGTAATGATAACTTGTCTATTCTGTCTGCAAGAGGTACCAGTACTGAGTAATGATAACTTGTCTATTCTGTCTGCAAGAGGTACCAGCACTGAGTAATGATAACTTGTCTATTCTGTCTGCAAGGAGTACCAGTACTGGGTAATGATAACTTGTCTATTCTGTCTGCAAGAGGTACTAGTACTGAGTAATGATAACTTGTCTATTCTGTCTGCAAGGAGAACCAGTACTGAGTAATGATAACTTGTCTATTCTGTCTGCAAGGGGTACCAGTACTGAGTAATGATAACTTGTCTATTCTGTCTGCAAGGAGTACCAGTACTGAGTAATGATAACTTGTCTATTCTGTCTGCAAGGAGTACCAGTACTGAGTAATGATAACTTGGCTATATATACAAGGGGTACCAGTACTGAGTAATGATAACTTGTCTATTCTGTCTGCAAGGAGTACCAGTAATGAGTAATGATAACTTGTCTATTCTGTCTGCAAGGAGTACCAGTACTGAGTAATGATAACTTGTCTATTCTGTCTGCAAGGAGAACCAGTACTGAATAATGATAACTTGTCTATTCTGTCTGCAAGGAGTACCAGTACTGAATAATGATAACTTTCCTATTCTGTCTGCAAGAGGTACAAGTACTGAGTAATGATAACTTGTCTATTCTGTCTGCAAGGAGAACCAGTACTGAATAATGATAACTTGTCTATTCTGTCTGCAAGGAGTACCAGTATTGAATAATGATAACTTTCCTATTCTGTCTGCAAGAGGTACCAGTACTGAGTAATGATAACTTGTCTATTCTGTCTGCAAGAGGTACCAGTACTGAGTAATGATAACTTGTCTATTCTGTCTGCAAGGAGTACCAGTACTGAATAATGATAACTTGTCTATTCTGTCTGCAAGGGGTACCAGTACTGAGTAATGATAACTTGTCTATTCTGTCTGCAAGGAGTACCAGTACTGAGTAATGATAACTTGTCTATTCTGTCTGCAAGGAGTACCAGTACTGAGTAATGATAACTTGGCTATATATACAAGGGGTACCAGTACTGAGTAATGATAACTTGTCTATTCTGTCTGCAAGGAGTATCAGTACTGAGTAATGATAACTTGTCTATTCTGTCTGCAAGGAGTACCAGTACTGAGTAATGATAACTTGTCTATTCTGTCTGCAAGGAGTACCAGTACTGAGTAATGATAACTTGTCTATTCTGTCTGCAAGGAGTACCAGTACTGAGTAATGATAACTTGGCTATATATACAAGGGGTACCAGTACTGAGTAATGATAACTTGTCTATTCTGTCTGCAAGGAGTATCAGTACTGAGTAATGATAACTTGTCTATTCTGTCTGCAAGGAGTACCAGTACTGAGTAATGATAACTTGTCTATTCTGTCTGCAAGGAGAACCAGTACTGAATAATGATAACTTGTCTATTCTATCTGCAAGGAGTACCAGTACTGAGTAATGATAACTTGTCTATTCTGTCTGCAAGAGGTACCAGTACTGAGTAATGATAACTTGTCTATTTTGTCTGCAAGGAGTACCAGTACTGAGTAATGATAACTTGTCTATTCTGTCTGCAAGGAGTACCAGTACTGAGTAATGATAACTTGTCTATTCTGTCTGCAAGGAGAACCAGTACTGAGTAATGATAACTTGTCTATTCTGTCTGCAAGGAGAACCAGTACTGAGTAATGATAACTTGTCTATTTTCTCTGCAAGAGGTACCAGTACTGAGTAATGATAACTTGTCTATTCTGTCTGCAAGAGGTACCAGTACTGAGTAATGATAACTTGTCTATTCTGTCTGCAAGGAGTACCAGTACTGGGTAATGATAACTTGTCTATTCTGTCTGCAAGAGGTACCAGTACTGAGTAATGATAACTTGTCTATTCTGTCTGCAAGGAGAACCAGTACTGAGTAATGATAACTTGTCTATTCTGTCTGCAAGGGGTACCAGTACTGAGTAATGATAACTTGTCTATTCTGTCTGCAAGGAGTACCAGTACTGAGTAATGATAACTTGTCTATTCTGTCTGCAAGGAGTACCAGTACTGAGTAATGATAACTTGGCTATATATACAAGGGGTACCAGTACTGAGTAATGATAACTTGTCTATTCTGTCTGCAAGGAGTACCAGTACTGAATAATGATAACTTGTCTATTCTGTCTGCAAGGGGTACCAGTACTGAGTAATGATAACTTGTCTATTCTGTCTGCAAGGAGTACCAGTACTGAGTAATGATAACTTGTCTATTCTGTCTGCAAGGAGTACCAGTACTGAGTAATGATAACTTGGCTATATATACAAGGGGAACCAGTACTGAGTAATGATAACTTGTCTATTCTGTCTGCAAGGAGTATCAGTACTGAGTAATGATAACTTGTCTATTCTGTCTGCAAGGAGTACCAGTACTGAGTAATGATAACTTGTCTATTCTGTCTGCAAGGAGAACCAGTACTGAATAATGATAACTTGTCTATTCTATCTGCAAGGAGTACCAGTACTGAGTAATGATAACTTGTCTATTCTGTCTGCAAGAGGTACCAGTACTGAGTAATGATAACTTGTCTATTCTGTCTGCAAGGAGTACCAGTACTGAGTAATGATAACTTGTCTATTCTGTCTCCAAGGAGTACCAGTACTGAGTAATGATAACTTGTCTATTCTGTCTGCAAGGAGAACCAGTACTGAGTAATGATAACTTGTCTATTCTGTCTGCAAGGAGAACCAGTACTGAGTAATGATAACTTGTCTATTCTGTCTGCAAGAGGTACCAGTACTGAGTAATGATAACTTGTCTATTCTGTCTGCAAGAGGTACCAATACTGAGTAATGATAACTTGTCTATTCTGTCTGCAAGGAGTACCAGTACTGGGTAATGATAACTTGTCTATTCTGTCTGCAAGAGGTACTAGTACTGAGTAATGATAACTTGTCTATTCTGTCTGCAAGGAGAACCAGTACTGAGTAATGATAACTTGTCTATTCTGTCTGCAAGGGGTACCAGTACTGAGTAATGATAACTTGTCTATTCTGTCTGCAAGGAGTACCAGTACTGAGTAATGATAACTTGTCTATTCTGTCTGCAAGGAGTACCAGTACTGAGTAATGATAACTTGGCTATATATACAAGGGGAACCAGTACTGAGTAATGATAACTTGTCTATTCTGTCTGCAAGGAGTATCAGTACTGAGTAATGATAACTTGTCTATTCTGTCTGCAAGGAGTACCAGTACTGAGTAATGATAACTTGTCTATTCTGTCTGCAAGGAGAACCAGTACTGAATAATGATAACTTGTCTATTCTATCTGCAAGGAGTACCAGTACTGAGTAATGATAACTTGTCTATTCTGTCTGCAAGAGGTACCAGTACTGAGTAATGATAACTTGTCTATTCTGTCTGCAAGGAGTACCAGTACTGAGTAATGATAACTTGTCTATTCTGTCTCCAAGGAGTACCAGTACTGAGTAATGATAACTTGTCTATTCTGTCTGCAAGGAGAACCAGTACTGAGTAATGATAACTTGTCTATTCTGTCTGCAAGGAGAACCAGTACTGAGTAATGATAACTTGTCTATTCTGTCTGCAAGAGGTACCAGTACTGAGTAATGATAACTTGTCTATTCTGTCTGCAAGAGGTACCAATACTGAGTAATGATAACTTGTCTATTCTGTCTGCAAGGAGTACCAGTACTGGGTAATGATAACTTGTCTATTCTGTCTGCAAGAGGTACTAGTACTGAGTAATGATAACTTGTCTATTCTGTCTGCAAGGAGAACCAGTACTGAGTAATGATAACTTGTCTATTCTGTCTGCAAGGGGTACCAGTACTGAGTAATGATAACTTGTCTATTCTGTCTGCAAGGAGTACCAGTACTGAGTAATGATAACTTGTCTATTCTGTCTGCAAGGAGTACCAGTACTGAGTAATGATAACTTGGCTATATATACAAGGGGTACCAGTACTGAGTAATGATAACTTGTCTATTCTGTCTGCAAGGAGTACCAGTAATGAGTAATGATAACTTGTCTATTCTGTCTGCAAGGAGTACCAGTACTGAGTAATGATAACTTGTCTATTCTGTCTGCAAGGAGAACCAGTACTGAATAATGATAACTTGTCTATTCTGTCTGCAAGGAGTACCAGTACTGAATAATGATAACTTTCCTATTCTGTCTGCAAGAGGTACAAGTACTGAGTAATGATAACTTGTCTATTCTGTCTGCAAGGAGAACCAGTACTGAATAATGATAACTTGTCTATTCTGTCTGCAAGGAGTACCAGTACTGAATAATGATAACTTTCCTATTCTGTCTGCAAGAGGTACCAGTACTGAGTAATGATAACTTGTCTATTCTGTCTGCAAGGGGTACCAGTACTGAGTAATGATAACTTGTCTATTCTGTCTGCAAGGAGTACCAGTACTGAGTAATGATAACTTGTCTATTCTGTCTGCAAGGAGTACCAGTACTGAGTAATGATAACTTGGCTATATATACAAGGGGTACCAGTACTGAGTAATGATAACTTGTCTATTCTGTCTGCAAGGAGTATCAGTACTTAGTAATGATAACTTGTCTGTTCTGTCTGCAAGGAGTACCAGTACTGAGTAATGATAACTTGGCTATATATACAAGGGGTACCAGTACTGAGTAATGATAACTTGTCTATTCTGTCTGCAAGGAGAACCAGTACTGAGTAATGATAACTTGTCTATTCTGTCTGCAAGGAGTACCAGTACTGAATAATGATAACTTGTCTATTCTGTCTGCAAGGGGTACCAGTACTGAGTAATGATAACTTGTCTATTCTGTCTGCAAGGAGTACCAGTACTGAGTAATGATAACTTGTCTATTCTGTCTGCAAGGAGTACCAGTACTGAGTAATGATAACTTGGCTATATATACAAGGGGTACCAGTACTGAGTAATGATAACTTGTCTATTCTGTCTGCAAGGAGTATCAGTACTGAGTAATGATAACTTGTCTATTCTGTCTGCAAGGAGTACCAGTACTGAGTAATGATAACTTGTCTATTCTGTCTGCAAGGAGAACCAGTACTGAATAATGATAACTTGTCTATTCTATCTGCAAGGAGTACCAGTACTGAGTAATGATAACTTGTCTATTCTGTCTGCAAGAGGTACCAGTACTGAGTAATGATAACTTGTCTATTCTGTCTGCAAGGAGTACCAGTACTGAGTAATGATAACTTGTCTATTCTGTCTGCAAGGAGAACCAGTACTGAGTAATGATAACTTGTCTATTCTGTCTGCAAGAGGTACCAGTACTGAGTAATGATAACTTGTCTATTCTGTCTGCAAGGAGAACCAGTACTGAATAATGATAACTTGTCTATTCTGTCTGCAAGGAGTACCAGTACTGAATAATGATAACTTTCCTATTCTGTCTGCAAGAGGTACCAGTACTGAGTAATGATAACTTGTCTATTCTGTCTGCAAGGGGTACCAGTACTGAGTAATGATAACTTGTCTATTCTGTCTGCAAGGAGTACCAGTACTGAGTAATGATAACTTGTCTATTCTGTCTGCAAGGAGTACCAGTACTGAGTAATGATAACTTGGCTATATATACAAGGGGTACCAGTACTGAGTAATGATAACTTGTCTATTCTGTCTGCAAGGAGTATCAGTACTTAGTAATGATAACTTGTCTGTTCTGTCTGCAAGGAGTACCAGTACTGAGTAATGATAACTTGGCTATATATACAAGGGGTACCAGTACTGAGTAATGATAACTTGTCTATTCTGTCTGCAAGGAGAACCAGTACTGAGTAATGATAACTTGTCTATTCTGTCTGCAAGGAGTACCAGTACTGAATAATGATAACTTGTCTATTCTGTCTGCAAGGGGTACCAGTACTGAGTAATGATAACTTGTCTATTCTGTCTGCAAGGAGTACCAGTACTGAGTAATGATAACTTGTCTATTCTGTCTGCAAGGAGTACCAGTACTGAGTAATGATAACTTGGCTATATATACAAGGGGTACCAGTACTGAGTAATGATAACTTGTCTATTCTGTCTGCAAGGAGTATCAGTACTGAGTAATGATAACTTGTCTATTCTGTCTGCAAGGAGTACCAGTACTGAGTAATGATAACTTGTCTATTCTGTCTGCAAGGAGAACCAGTACTGAATAATGATAACTTGTCTATTCTATCTGCAAGGAGTACCAGTACTGAGTAATGATAACTTGTCTATTCTGTCTGCAAGAGGTACCAGTACTGAGTAATGATAACTTGTCTATTCTGTCTGCAAGGAGTACCAGTACTGAGTAATGATAACTTGTCTATTCTGTCTGCAAGGAGTACCAGTACTGAGTAATGATAACTTGGCTATATATACAAGGGGTACCAGTACTGAGTAATGATAACTTGTCTATTCTGTCTGCAAGGAGTACCAGTAATGAGTAATGATAACTTGTCTATTCTGTCTGCAAGGAGTACCAGTACTGAGTAATGATAACTTGTCTATTCTGTCTGCAAGGAGAACCAGTACTGAATAATGATAACTTGTCTATTCTGTCTGCAAGGAGTACCAGTACTGAATAATGATAACTTTCCTATTCTGTCTGCAAGAGGTACAAGTACTGAGTAATGATAACTTGTCTATTCTGTCTGCAAGGAGAACCAGTACTGAATAATGATAACTTGTCTATTCTGTCTGCAAGGAGTACCAGTACTGAATAATGATAACTTTCCTATTCTGTCTGCAAGAGGTACCAGTACTGAGTAATGATAACTTGTCTATTCTGTCTGCAAGGGGTACCAGTACTGAGTAATGATAACTTGTCTATTCTGTCTGCAAGGAGTACCAGTACTGAGTAATGATAACTTGTCTATTCTGTCTGCAAGGAGTACCAGTACTGAGTAATGATAACTTGGCTATATATACAAGGGGTACCAGTACTGAGTAATGATAACTTGTCTATTCTGTCTGCAAGGAGTATCAGTACTTAGTAATGATAACTTGTCTGTTCTGTCTGCAAGGAGTACCAGTACTGAGTAATGATAACTTGGCTATATATACAAGGGGTACCAGTACTGAGTAATGATAACTTGTCTATTCTGTCTGCAAGGAGAACCAGTACTGAGTAATGATAACTTGTCTATTCTGTCTGCAAGGAGTACCAGTACTGAATAATGATAACTTGTCTATTCTGTCTGCAAGGGGTACCAGTACTGAGTAATGATAACTTGTCTATTCTGTCTGCAAGGAGTACCAGTACTGAGTAATGATAACTTGTCTATTCTGTCTGCAAGGAGTACCAGTACTGAGTAATGATAACTTGGCTATATATACAAGGGGTACCAGTACTGAGTAATGATAACTTGTCTATTCTGTCTGCAAGGGGTACCAGTACTGAGTAATGATAACTTGTCTATTCTGTCTGCAAGGAGTACCAGTACTGAGTAATGATAACTTGTCTATTCTGTCTGCAAGGAGTACCAGTACTGAGTAATGATAACTTGGCTATATATACAAGGGGTACCAGTACTGAGTAATGATAACTTGTCTATTCTGTCTGCAAGGAGTATCAGTACTGAGTAATGATAACTTGTCTATTCTGTCTGCAAGGAGTACCAGTACTGAGTAATGATAACTTGTCTATTCTGTCTGCAAGGAGAACCAGTACTGAATAATGATAACTTGTCTATTCTATCTGCAAGGAGTACCAGTACTGAGTAATGATAACTTGTCTATTCTGTCTGCAAGAGGTACCAGTACTGAGTAATGATAACTTGTCTATTCTGTCTGCAAGGAGTACCAGTACTGAGTAATGATAACTTGTCTATTCTGTCTGCAAGGAGTACCAGTACTGAGTAATGATAACTTGGCTATATATACAAGGGGTACCAGTACTGAGTAATGATAACTTGTCTATTCTGTCTGCAAGGAGTACCAGTAATGAGTAATGATAACTTGTCTATTCTGTCTGCAAGGAGTACCAGTACTGAGTAATGATAACTTGTCTATTCTGTCTGCAAGGAGAACCAGTACTGAATAATGATAACTTGTCTATTCTGTCTGCAAGGAGTACCAGTACTGAATAATGATAACTTTCCTATTCTGTCTGCAAGAGGTACAAGTACTGAGTAATGATAACTTGTCTATTCTGTCTGCAAGGAGAACCAGTACTGAATAATGATAACTTGTCTATTCTGTCTGCAAGGAGTACCAGTACTGAATAATGATAACTTTCCTATTCTGTCTGCAAGAGGTACCAGTACTGAGTAATGATAACTTGTCTATTCTGTCTGCAAGGGGTACCAGTACTGAGTAATGATAACTTGTCTATTCTGTCTGCAAGGAGTACCAGTACTGAGTAATGATAACTTGTCTATTCTGTCTGCAAGGAGTACCAGTACTGAGTAATGATAACTTGGCTATATATACAAGGGGTACCAGTACTGAGTAATGATAACTTGTCTATTCTGTCTGCAAGGAGTATCAGTACTTAGTAATGATAACTTGTCTGTTCTGTCTGCAAGGAGTACCAGTACTGAGTAATGATAACTTGGCTATATATACAAGGGGTACCAGTACTGAGTAATGATAACTTGTCTATTCTGTCTGCAAGGAGAACCAGTACTGAGTAATGATAACTTGTCTATTCTGTCTGCAAGGAGTACCAGTACTGAATAATGATAACTTGTCTATTCTGTCTGCAAGGGGTACCAGTACTGAGTAATGATAACTTGTCTATTCTGTCTGCAAGGAGTACCAGTACTGAGTAATGATAACTTGTCTATTCTGTCTGCAAGGAGTACCAGTACTGAGTAATGATAACTTGGCTATATATACAAGGGGTACCAGTACTGAGTAATGATAACTTGTCTATTCTGTCTGCAAGGAGTATCAGTACTGAGTAATGATAACTTGTCTATTCTGTCTGCAAGGAGTACCAGTACTGAGTAATGATAACTTGTCTATTCTGTCTGCAAGGAGAACCAGTACTGAATAATGATAACTTGTCTATTCTGTCTGCAAGGAGTACCAGTACTGAGTAATGATAACTTGTCTATTCTGTCTGCAAGAGGTACCAGTACTGAGTAATGATAACTTGTCTATTCTGTCTGCAAGGAGTACCAGTACTGAGTAATGATAACTTGTCTATTCTGTCTGCAAGGAGAACCAGTACTGAGTAATGATAACTTGTCTATTCTGTCTGCAAGAGGTACCAGTACTGAGTAATGATAACTTGTCTATTCTGTCTGCAAGGAGAACCAGTACTGAATAATGATAACTTGTCTATTCTGTCTGCAAGGAGTACCAGTACTGAATAATGATAACTTTCCTATTCTGTCTGCAAGAGGTACCAGTACTGAGTAATGATAACTTGTCTATTCTGTCTGCAAGGGGTACCAGTACTGAGTAATGATAACTTGTCTATTCTGTCTGCAAGGAGTACCAGTACTGAGTAATGATAACTTGTCTATTCTGTCTGCAAGGAGTACCAGTACTGAGTAATGATAACTTGGCTATATATACAAGGGGTACCAGTACTGAGTAATGATAACTTGTCTATTCTGTCTGCAAGGAGTATCAGTACTTAGTAATGATAACTTGTCTGTTCTGTCTGCAAGGAGTACCAGTACTGAGTAATGATAACTTGGCTATATATACAAGGGGTACCAGTACTGAGTAATGATAACTTGTCTATTCTGTCTGCAAGGAGAACCAGTACTGAGTAATGATAACTTGTCTATTCTGTCTGCAAGGAGTACCAGTACTGAATAATGATAACTTGTCTATTCTGTCTGCAAGGGGTACCAGTACTGAGTAATGATAACTTGTCTATTCTGTCTGCAAGGAGTACCAGTACTGAGTAATGATAACTTGTCTATTCTGTCTGCAAGGAGTACCAGTACTGAGTAATGATAACTTGGCTATATATACAAGGGGTACCAGTACTGAGTAATGATAACTTGTCTATTCTGTCTGCAAGGAGTATCAGTACTGAGTAATGATAACTTGTCTATTCTGTCTGCAAGGAGTACCAGTACTGAGTAATGATAACTTGTCTATTCTGTCTGCAAGGAGAACCAGTACTGAATAATGATAACTTGTCTATTCTATCTGCAAGGAGTACCAGTACTGAGTAATGATAACTTGTCTATTCTGTCTGCAAGAGGTACCAGTACTGAGTAATGATAACTTGTCTATTCTGTCTGCAAGGAGTACCAGTACTGAGTAATGATAACTTGTCTATTCTGTCTGCAAGGAGAACCAGTACTGAGTAATGATAACTTGTCTATTCTGTCTGCAAGAGGTACCAGTACTGAGTAATGATAACTTGTCTATTCTGTCTGCAAGAGGTACCAGCACTGAGTAATGATAACTTGTCTATTCTGTCTGCAAGGAGTACCAGTACTGGGTAATGATAACTTGTCTATTCTGTCTGCAAGAGGTACTAGTACTGAGTAATGATAACTTGTCTATTCTGTCTGCAAGGAGAACCAGTACTGAGTAATGATAACTTGTCTATTCTGTCTGCAAGGGGTACCAGTACTGAGTAATGATAACTTGTCTATTCTGTCTGCAAGGAGTACCAGTACTGAGTAATGATAACTTGTCTATTCTGTCTGCAAGGAGTACCAGTACTGAGTAATGATAACTTGGCTATATATACAAGGGGTACCAGTACTGAGTAATGATAACTTGTCTATTCTGTCTGCAAGGAGTACCAGTAATGAGTAATGATAACTTGTCTATTCTGTCTGCAAGGAGTACCAGTACTGAGTAATGATAACTTGTCTATTCTGTCTGCAAGGAGAACCAGTACTGAATAATGATAACTTGTCTATTCTGTCTGCAAGGAGTACCAGTACTGAATAATGATAACTTTCCTATTCTGTCTGCAAGAGGTACAAGTACTGAGTAATGATAACTTGTCTATTCTGTCTGCAAGGAGAACCAGTACTGAATAATGATAACTTGTCTATTCTGTCTGCAAGGAGTACCAGTATTGAATAATGATAACTTTCCTATTCTGTCTGCAAGAGGTACCAGTACTGAGTAATGATAACTTGTCTATTCTGTCTGCAAGAGGTACCAGTACTGAGTAATGATAACTTGGCTTTTTTGTCTGCAAGGAGTACCAGTACTGAGTAATGATAACTTGTCTATTCTGTCTGCAAGGAGTACCAGTACTGAATAATGATAACTTGTCTATTCTGTCTGCAAGGGGTACCAGTACTGAGTAATGATAACTTGTCTATTCTGTCTGCAAGGAGTACCAGTACTGAGTAATGATAACTTGTCTATTCTGTCTGCAAGGAGTACCAGTACTGAGTAATGATAACTTGGCTATATATACAAGGGGTACCAGTACTGAGTAATGATAACTTGTCTATTCTGTCTGCAAGGAGTATCAGTACTGAGTAATGATAACTTGTCTATTCTGTCTGCAAGGAGTACCAGTACTGAGTAATGATAACTTGTCTATTCTGTCTGCAAGGAGAACCAGTACTGAATAATGATAACTTGTCTATTCTATCTGCAAGGAGTACCAGTACTGAGTAATGATAACTTGTCTATTCTGTCTGCAAGAGGTACCAGTACTGAGTAATGATAACTTGTCTATTCTGTCTGCAAGGAGTACCAGTACTGAGTAATGATAACTTGTCTATTCTGTCTGCAAGGAGTACCAGTACTGAGTAATGATAACTTGTCTATTCTGTCTGCAAGGAGAACCAGTACTGAGTAATGATAACTTGTCTATTCTGTCTGCAAGGAGAACCAGTACTGAGTAATGATAACTTGTCTATTTTCTC
Organism: Salmo salar; assembly: GCF_965601325.2. Taxonomy (NCBI): domain Eukaryota; kingdom Metazoa; phylum Chordata; class Actinopteri; order Salmoniformes; family Salmonidae; genus Salmo; species Salmo salar. Next base: position 38,176,793 of record NC_138308.1, on the reverse strand, counting down.
TGCAAGAGGTACCAGTACTGAGTAATGATAACTTGTCTATTCTGTCTGCAAGAGGTACCAGTACTGAGTAATGATAACTTGTCTATTCTGTCTGCAAGGAGTACCAGTACTGGGTAATGATAACTTGTCTATTCTGTCTGCAAGAGGTACCAGTACTGAGTAATGATAACTTGTCTATTCTGTCTGCAAGGAGAACCAGTACTGAGTAATGATAACTTGTCTATTCTGTCTGCAAGGGGTACCAGTACTGAGTAATGATAACTTGTCTATTCTGTCTGCAAGGAGTACCAGTACTGAGTAATGATAACTTGTCTATTCTGTCTGCAAGGAGTACCAGTACTGAGTAATGATAACTTGGCTATATATACAAGGGGTACCAGTACTGAGTAATGATAACTTGTCTATTCTGTCTGCAAGGAGTACCAGTACTGAATAATGATAACTTGTCTATTCTGTCTGCAAGGGGTACCAGTACTGAGTAATGATAACTTGTCTATTCTGTCTGCAAGGAGTACCAGTACTGAGTAATGATAACTTGTCTATTCTGTCTGCAAGGAGTACCAGTACTGAGTAATGATAACTTGGCTATATATACAAGGGGTACCAGTACTGAGTAATGATAACTTGTCTATTCTGTCTGCAAGGAGTATCAGTACTGAGTAATGATAACTTGTCTATTCTGTCTGCAAGGAGTACCAGTACTGAGTAATGATAACTTGTCTATTCTGTCTGCAAGGAGAACCAGTACTGAATAATGATAACTTGTCTATTCTATCTGCAAGGAGTACCAGTACTGAGTAATGATAACTTGTCTATTCTGTCTGCAAGAGGTACCAGTACTGAGTAATGATAACTTGTCTATTCTGTCTGCAAGGAGTACCAGTACTGAGTAATGATAACTTGTCTATTCTGTCTCCAAGGAGTACCAGTACTGAGTAATGATAACTTGTCTATTCTGTCTGCAAGGAGAACCAGTACTGAGTAATGATAACTTGTCTATTCTGTCTGCAAGGAGAACCAGTACTGAGTAATGATAACTTGTCTATTCTGTCTGCAAGAGGTACCAGTACTGAGTAATGATAACTTGTCTATTCTGTCTGCAAGAGGTACCAATACTGAGTAATGATAACTTGTCTATTCTGTCTGCAAGGAGTACCAGTACTGGGTAATGATAACTTGTCTATTCTGTCTGCAAGAGGTACTAGTACTGAGTAATGATAACTTGTCTATTCTGTCTGCAAGGAGAACCAGTACTGAGTAATGATAACTTGTCTATTCTGTCTGCAAGGGGTACCAGTACTGAGTAATGATAACTTGTCTATTCTGTCTGCAAGGAGTACCAGTACTGAGTAATGATAACTTGTCTATTCTGTCTGCAAGGAGTACCAGTACTGAGTAATGATAACTTGGCTATATATACAAGGGGTACCAGTACTGAGTAATGATAACTTGTCTATTCTGTCTGCAAGGAGTACCAGTAATGAGTAATGATAACTTGTCTATTCTGTCTGCAAGGAGTACCAGTACTGAGTAATGATAACTTGTCTATTCTGTCTGCAAGGAGAACCAGTACTGAATAATGATAACTTGTCTATTCTGTCTGCAAGGAGTACCAGTACTGAATAATGATAACTTTCCTATTCTGTCTGCAAGAGGTACAAGTACTGAGTAATGATAACTTGTCTATTCTGTCTGCAAGGAGAACCAGTACTGAATAATGATAACTTGTCTATTCTGTCTGCAAGGAGTACCAGTACTGAATAATGATAACTTTCCTATTCTGTCTGCAAGAGGTACCAGTACTGAGTAATGATAACTTGTCTATTCTGTCTGCAAGGGGTACCAGTACTGAGTAATGATAACTTGTCTATTCTGTCTGCAAGGAGTACCAGTACTGAGTAATGATAACTTGTCTATTCTGTCTGCAAGGAGTACCAGTACTGAGTAATGATAACTTGGCTATATATACAAGGGGTACCAGTACTGAGTAATGATAACTTGTCTATTCTGTCTGCAAGGAGTATCAGTACTTAGTAATGATAACTTGTCTGTTCTGTCTGCAAGGAGTACCAGTACTGAGTAATGATAACTTGTCTATTCTGTCTGCAAGGAGAACCAGTACTGAATAATGATAACTTGTCTATTCTATATGCAAGGAGTACAGGTACTGAGTAATGATAACTTGTCTATTCTGTCTGCAAGAGGTACCAGTACTGAGTAATGATAACTTGTCTATTCTGTCTGCAAGGAGTACCAGTACTGAGTAATGATAACTTGTCTATTCTGTCTGCAAGGAGTACCAGTACTGAGTAATGATAACTTGTCTATTCTGTCTGCAAGGAGACCCAGTACTGAGTAATGATAACTTGTCTATTCTGTCTGCAAGGAGAACCAGTACTGAGTAATGATAACTTGTCTATTCTATCTGCAAGGAGTACCAGTACTGAGTAATGATAACTTGTCTATTCTGTCTGCAAGAGGTACCAGTACTGAGTAATGATAACTTGTCTATTCTGTCTGCAAGGAGTACCAGTACTGAGTAATGATAACTTGTCTATTCTGTCTGCAAGGAGTACCAGTACTGAGTAATGATAACTTGTCTATTCTGTCTGCAAGGAGAACCAGTACTGAGTAATGATAACTTGTCTATTCTGTCTGCAAGGAGAACCAGTACTGAGTAATGATAACTTGTCTATTTTCTCTGCAAGAGGTACCAGTACTGAGTAATGATAACTTGTCTATTCTGTCTGCAAGAGGTACCAGTACTGAGTAATGATAACTTGTCTATTCTGTCTGCAAGGAGTACCAGTACTGGGTAATGATAACTTGTCTATTCTGTCTGCAAGAGGTACCAGTACTGAGTAATGATAACTTGTCTATTCTGTCTGCAAGGAGAACCAGTACTGAGTAATGATAACTTGTCTATTCTGTCTGCAAGGGGTACCAGTACTGAGTAATGATAACTTGTCTATTCTGTCTGCAAGGAGTACCAGTACTGAGTAATGATAACTTGTCTATTCTGTCTGCAAGGAGTACCAGTACTGAGTAATGATAACTTGGCTATATATACAAGGGGTACCAGTACTGAGTAATGATAACTTGTCTATTCTGTCTGCAAGGAGTACCAGTACTGAGTAATGATAACTTGTCTATTCTGTCTATAATGATAACTTGTCTATTCTGTCTGCAAGGGGTACCAGTACTGAGTAATGATAACTTGTCTATTCTGTCTGCAAGGAGTACCAGTACTGAGTAATGATAACTTGTCTATTCTGTCTGCAAGGAGTACCAGTACTGAGTAATGATAACTTGGCTATATATACAAGGGGTACCAGTACTGAGTAATGATAACTTGTCTATTCTGTCTGCAAGGAGTATCAGTACTGAGTAATGATAACTTGTCTATTCTGTCTGCAAGGAGTACCAGTACTGAGTAATGATAACTTGTCTATTCTGTCTGCAAGGAGAACCAGTACTGAATAATGATAACTTGTCTATTCTGTCTGCAAGGAGTACCAGTACTGAGTAATGATAACTTGTCTATTCTGTCTGCAAGAGGTACCAGTACTGAGTAATGATAACTTGTCTATTCTGTCTGCAAGGAGTACCAGTACTGAGTAATGATAACTTGTCTATTCTGTCTGCAAGGAGTACCAGTACTGAGTAATGATAACTTGTCTATTCTGTCTGCAAGGAGAACCAGTACTGAATAATGATAACTTGTCTATTCTATCTGCAAGGAGTACCAGTACTGAGTAATGATAACTTGGCTATATATACAAGGGGTACCAGTACTGAGTAATGATAACTTGTCTATTCTGTCTGCAAGGAGTATCAGTACTGAGTAATGATAACTTGTCTATTCTGTCTGCAAGGACTACCAGTACTGAGTAATGATAACTTGTCTATTCTGTCTGCAAGGAGAACCAGTACTGAATAATGATAACTTGTCTATTCTATCTGCAAGGAGTACCAGTACTGAGTAATGATAACTTGTCTATTCTGTCTGCAAGAGGTACCAGTACTGAGTAATGATAACTTGTCTATTCTGTCTGCAAGGAGTACCAGTACTGAGTAATGATAACTTGTCTATTCTGTCTGCAAGGAGAACCAGTACTGAGTAATGATAACTTGTCTATTCTGTCTGCAAGAGGTACCAGTACTGAGTAATGATAACTTGTCTATTCTGTCTGCAAGAGGTACCAGCACTGAGTAATGATAACTTGTCTATTCTGTCTGCAAGGAGTACCAGTACTGGGTAATGATAACTTGTCTATTCTGTCTGCAAGAGGTACTAGTACTGAGTAATGATAACTTGTCTATTCTGTCTGCAAGGAGAACCAGTACTGAGTAATGATAACTTGTCTATTCTGTCTGCAAGGAGTACCAGTACTGAGTAATAATAACTTGTCTATTCTGTCTGCAAGGAGTACCAGTACTGAGTAATGATAACTTGTCTATTCTGTCTGCAAGGAGAACCAGTACTGAATAATGATAACTTGTCTATTCTGTCTGCAAGGAGTACCAGTACTGAATAATGATAACTTTCCTATTCTGTCTGCAAGAGGTACAAGTACTGAGTAATGATAACTTGTCTATTCTGTCTGCAAGGAGAACCAGTACTGAATAATGATAACTTGTCTATTCTGTCTGCAAGGAGTACCAGTACTGAATAATGATAACTTTCCTATTCTGTCTGCAAGAGGTACCAGTACTGAGTAATGATAACTTGTCTATTCTGTCTGCAAGGAGTACCAGTACTGAGTAATGATAACTTGTCTATTCTGTCTGCAAGGAGAACCAGTACTGAGTAATGATAACTTGTCTATTCTGTCTGCAAGGAGAACCAGTACTGAGTAATGATAACTTGTCTATTTTCTCTGCAAGAGGTACCAGTACTGAGTAATGATAACTTGTCTATTCTGTCTGCAAGAGGTACCAGTACTGAGTAATGATAACTTGTCTATTCTGTCTGCAAGGAGTACCAGTACTGGGTAATGATAACTTGTCTATTCTGTCTGCAAGAGGTACCAGTACTGAGTAATGATAACTTGTCTATTCTGTCTGCAAGGAGAACCAGTACTGAGTAATGATAACTTGTCTATTCTGTCTGCAAGGGGTACCAGTACTGAGTAATGATAACTTGTCTATTCTGTCTGCAAGGAGTACCAGTACTGAGTAATGATAACTTGTCTATTCTGTCTGCAAGGAGTACCAGTACTGAGTAATGATAACTTGGCTATATATACAAGGGGTACCAGTACTGAGTAATGATAACTTGTCTATTCTGTCTGCAAGGAGTACCAGTACTGAATAATGATAACTTGTCTATTCTGTCTGCAAGGGGTACCAGTACTGAGTAATGATAACTTGTCTATTCTGTCTGCAAGGAGTACCAGTACTGAGTAATGATAACTTGTCTATTCTGTCTGCAAGGAGTACCAGTACTGAGTAATGATAACTTGGCTATATATACAAGGGGTACCAGTACTGAGTAATGATAACTTGTCTATTCTGTCTGCAAGGAGTATCAGTACTGAGTAATGATAACTTGTCTATTCTGTCTGCAAGGAGTACCAGTACTGAGTAATGATAACTTGTCTATTCTGTCTGCAAGGAGAACCAGTACTGAATAATGATAACTTGTCTATTCTATCTGCAAGGAGTACCAGTACTGAGTAATGATAACTTGTCTATTCTGTCTGCAAGAGGTACCAGTACTGAGTAATGATAACTTGTCTATTCTGTCTGCAAGGAGTACCAGTACTGAGTAATGATAACTTGTCTATTCTGTCTCCAAGGAGTACCAGTACTGAGTAATGATAACTTGTCTATTCTGTCTGCAAGGAGAACCAGTACTGAGTAATGATAACTTGTCTATTCTGTCTGCAAGGAGAACCAGTACTGAGTAATGATAACTTGTCTATTCTGTCTGCAAGAGGTACCAGTACTGAGTAATGATAACTTGTCTATTCTGTCTGCAAGAGGTACCAATACTGAGTAATGATAACTTGTCTATTCTGTCTGCAAGGAGTACCAGTACTGGGTAATGATAACTTGTCTATTCTGTCTGCAAGAGGTACTAGTACTGAGTAATGATAACTTGTCTATTCTGTCTGCAAGGAGAACCAGTACTGAGTAATGATAACTTGTCTATTCTGTCTGCAAGGGGTACCAGTACTGAGTAATGATAACTTGTCTATTCTGTCTGCAAGGAGTACCAGTACTGAGTAATGATAACTTGTCTATTCTGTCTGCAAGGAGTACCAGTACTGAGTAATGATAACTTGGCTATATATACAAGGGGTACCAGTACTGAGTAATGATAACTTGTCTATTCTGTCTGCAAGGAGTACCAGTAATGAGTAATGATAACTTGTCTATTCTGTCTGCAAGGAGTACCAGTACTGAGTAATGATAACTTGTCTATTCTGTCTGCAAGGAGAACCAGTACTGAATAATGATAACTTGTCTATTCTGTCTGCAAGGAGTACCAGTACTGAATAATGATAACTTTCCTATTCTGTCTGCAAGAGGTACAAGTACTGAGTAATGATAACTTGTCTATTCTGTCTGCAAGGAGAACCAGTACTGAATAATGATAACTTGTCTATTCTGTCTGCAAGGAGTACCAGTACTGAATAATGATAACTTTCCTATTCTGTCTGCAAGAGGTACCAGTACTGAGTAATGATAACTTGTCTATTCTGTCTGCAAGGGGTACCAGTACTGAGTAATGATAACTTGTCTATTCTGTCTGCAAGGAGTACCAGTACTGAGTAATGATAACTTGTCTATTCTGTCTGCAAGGAGTACCAGTACTGAGTAATGATAACTTGGCTATATATACAAGGGGTACCAGTACTGAGTAATGATAACTTGTCTATTCTGTCTGCAAGGAGTATCAGTACTTAGTAATGATAACTTGTCTGTTCTGTCTGCAAGGAGTACCAGTACTGAGTAATGATAACTTGTCTATTCTGTCTGCAAGGAGAACCAGTACTGAATAATGATAACTTGTCTATTCTATATGCAAGGAGTACAGGTACTGAGTAATGATAACTTGTCTATTCTGTCTGCAAGAGGTACCAGTACTGAGTAATGATAACTTGTCTATTCTGTCTGCAAGGAGTACCAGTACTGAGTAATGATAACTTGTCTATTCTGTCTGCAAGGAGTACCAGTACTGAGTAATGATAACTTGTCTATTCTGTCTGCAAGGAGACCCAGTACTGAGTAATGATAACTTGTCTATTCTGTCTGCAAGGAGAACCAGTACTGAGTAATGATAACTTGTCTATTCTATCTGCAAGGAGTACCAGTACTGAGTAATGATAACTTGTCTATTCTGTCTGCAAGAGGTACCAGTACTGAGTAATGATAACTTGTCTATTCTGTCTGCAAGGAGTACCAGTACTGAGTAATGATAACTTGTCTATTCTGTCTGCAAGGAGTACCAGTACTGAGTAATGATAACTTGTCTATTCTGTCTGCAAGGAGTACCAGTACTGAGTAATGATAACTTGTCTATTCTGTCTGCAAGGAGTACCAGTACTGAGTAATGATAACTTGGCTATATATACAAGGGGTACCAGTACTGAGTAATGATAACTTGTCTATTCTGTCTGCAAGGAGTACCAGTAATGAGTAATGATAACTTGTCTATTCTGTCTGCAAGGAGTACCAGTACTGAGTAATGATAACTTGTCTATTCTGTCTGCAAGGAGAACCAGTACTGAATAATGATAACTTGTCTATTCTGTCTGCAAGGAGTACCAGTACTGAATAATGATAACTTTCCTATTCTGTCTGCAAGAGGTACAAGTACTGAGTAATGATAACTTGTCTATTCTGTCTGCAAGGAGAACCAGTACTGAATAATGATAACTTGTCTATTCTGTCTGCAAGGAGTACCAGTACTGAATAATGATAACTTTCCTATTCTGTCTGCAAGAGGTACCAGTACTGAGTAATGATAACTTGTCTATTCTGTCTGCAAGGGGTACCAGTACTGAGTAATGATAACTTGTCTATTCTGTCTGCAAGGAGTACCAGTACTGAGTAATGATAACTTGTCTATTCTGTCTGCAAGGAGTACCAGTACTGAGTAATGATAACTTGGCTATATATACAAGGGGTACCAGTACTGAGTAATGATAACTTGTCTATTCTGTCTGCAAGGAGTATCAGTACTTAGTAATGATAACTTGTCTGTTCTGTCTGCAAGGAGTACCAGTACTGAGTAATGATAACTTGTCTATTCTGTCTGCAAGGAGAACCAGTACTGAATAATGATAACTTGTCTATTCTATATGCAAGGAGTACAGGTACTGAGTAATGATAACTTGTCTATTCTGTCTGCAAGAGGTACCAGTACTGAGTAATGATAACTTGTCTATTCTGTCTGCAAGGAGTACCAGTACTGAGTAATGATAACTTGTCTATTCTGTCTGCAAGGAGTACCAGTACTGAGTAATGATAACTTGTCTATTCTGTCTGCAAGGAGACCCAGTACTGAGTAATGATAACTTGTCTATTCTGTCTGCAAGGAGAACCAGTACTGAGTAATGATAACTTGTCTATTCTATCTGCAAGGAGTACCAGTACTGAGTAATGATAACTTGTCTATTCTGTCTGCAAGAGGTACCAGTACTGAGTAATGATAACTTGTCTATTCTGTCTGCAAGGAGTACCAGTACTGAGTAATGATAACTTGTCTATTCTGTCTGCAAGGAGTACCAGTACTGAGTAATGATAACTTGTCTATTCTGTCTGCAAGAGGTACCAGTACTGAGTAATGATAACTTGTCTATTCTGTCTGCAAGGAGTACCAGTACTGGGTAATGATAACTTGTCTATTCTGTCTGCAAGAGGTACCAGTACTGAGTAATGATAACTTGTCTATTCTGTCTGCAAGGAGAACCAGTACTGAGTAATGATAACTTGTCTATTCTGTCTGCAAGGGGTACCAGTACTGAGTAATGATAACTTGTCTATTCTGTCTGCAAGGAGTACCAGTACTGAGTAATGATAACTTGTCTATTCTGTCTGCAAGGAGTACCAGTACTGAGTAATGATAACTTGGCTATATATACAAGGGGTACCAGTACTGAGTAATGATAACTTGTCTATTCTGTCTGCAAGGAGTACCAGTACTGAATAATGATAACTTGTCTATTCTGTCTGCAAGGGGTACCAGTACTGAGTAATGATAACTTGTCTATTCTGTCTGCAAGGAGTACCAGTACTGAGTAATGATAACTTGTCTATTCTGTCTGCAAGGAGTACCAGTACTGAGTAATGATAACTTGGCTATATATACAAGGGGTACCAGTACTGAGTAATGATAACTTGTCTATTCTGTCTGCAAGGAGTATCAGTACTGAGTAATGATAACTTGTCTATTCTGTCTGCAAGGAGTACCAGTACTGAGTAATGATAACTTGTCTATTCTGTCTGCAAGGAGAACCAGTACTGAATAATGATAACTTGTCTATTCTATCTGCAAGGAGTACCAGTACTGAGTAATGATAACTTGTCTATTCTGTCTGCAAGAGGTACCAGTACTGAGTAATGATAACTTGTCTATTCTGTCTGCAAGGAGTACCAGTACTGAGTAATGATAACTTGTCTATTCTGTCTCCAAGGAGTACCAGTACTGAGTAATGATAACTTGTCTATTCTGTCTGCAAGGAGAACCAGTACTGAGTAATGATAACTTGTCTATTCTGTCTGCAAGGAGAACCAGTACTGAGTAATGATAACTTGTCTATTCTGTCTGCAAGAGGTACCAGTACTGAGTAATGATAACTTGTCTATTCTGTCTGCAAGAGGTACCAGTACTGAGTAATGATAACTTGTCTATTCTGTCTGCAAGGAGTACCAGTACTGGGTAATGATAACTTGTCTATTCTGTCTGCAAGAGGTACTAGTACTGAGTAATGATAACTTGTCTATTCTGTCTGCAAGGAGAACCAGTACTGAGTAATGATAACTTGTCTATTCTGTCTGCAAGGGGTACCAGTACTGAGTAATGATAACTTGTCTATTCTGTCTGCAAGGAGTACCAGTACTGAGTAATGATAACTTGTCTATTCTGTCTGCAAGGAGTACCAGTACTGAGTAATGATAACTTGGCTATATATACAAGGGGTACCAGTACTGAGTAATGATAACTTGTCTATTCTGTCTGCAAGGAGTACCAGTAATGAGTAATGATAACTTGTCTATTCTGTCTGCAAGGAGTACCAGTACTGAGTAATGATAACTTGTCTATTCTGTCTGCAAGGAGAACCAGTACTGAATAATGATAACTTGTCTATTCTGTCTGCAAGGAGTACCAGTACTGAATAATGATAACTTTCCTATTCTGTCTGCAAGAGGTACAAGTACTGAGTAATGATAACTTGTCTATTCTGTCTGCAAGGAGAACCAGTACTGAATAATGATAACTTGTCTATTCTGTCTGCAAGGAGTACCAGTACTGAATAATGATAACTTTCCTATTCTGTCTGCAAGAGGTACCAGTACTGAGTAATGATAACTTGTCTATTCTGTCTGCAAGGGGTACCAGTACTGAGTAATGATAACTTGTCTATTCTGTCTGCAAGGAGTACCAGTACTGAGTAATGATAACTTGTCTATTCTGTCTGCAAGGAGTACCAGTACTGAGTAATGATAACTTGGCTATATATACAAGGGGTACCAGTACTGAGTAATGATAACTTGTCTATTCTGTCTGCAAGGAGTATCAGTACTTAGTAATGATAACTTGTCTGTTCTGTCTGCAAGGAGTACCAGTACTGAGTAATGATAACTTGTCTATTCTGTCTGCAAGGAGAACCAGTACTGAATAATGATAACTTGTCTATTCTATATGCAAGGAGTACAGGTACTGAGTAATGATAACTTGTCTATTCTGTCTGCAAGAGGTACCAGTACTGAGTAATGATAACTTGTCTATTCTGTCTGCAAGGAGTACCAGTACTGAGTAATGATAACTTGTCTATTCTGTCTGCAAGGAGTACCAGTACTGAGTAATGATAACTTGTCTATTCTGTCTGCAAGGAGACCCAGTACTGAGTAATGATAACTTGTCTATTCTGTCTGCAAGGAGAACCAGTACTGAGTAATGATAACTTGTCTATTTTCTCTGCAAGAGGTACCAGTACTGAGTAATGATAACTTGTCTATTCTGTCTGCAAGAGGTACCAGTACTGAGTAATGATAACTTGTCTATTCTGTCTGCAAGGAGTACCAGTACTGAGTAATGATAACTTGGCTATATATACAAGGGGTACCAGTACTGAGTAATGATAACTTGTCTATTCTGTCTGCAAGGAGTATCAGTACTTAGTAATGATAACTTGTCTGTTCTGTCTGCAAGGAGTACCAGTACTGAGTAATGATAACTTGTCTATTCTGTCTGCAAGGAGAACCAGTACTGAATAATGATAACTTGTCTATTCTATATGCAAGGAGTACAGGTACTGAGTAATGATAACTTGTCTATTCTGTCTGCAAGAGGTACCAGTACTGAGTAATGATAACTTGTCTATTCTGTCTGCAAGGAGTACCAGTACTGAGTAATGATAACTTGTCTATTCTGTCTGCAAGGAGTACCAGTACTGAGTAATGATAACTTGTCTATTCTGTCTGCAAGGAGACCCAGTACTGAGTAATGATAACTTGTCTATTCTGTCTGCAAGGAGAACCAGTACTGAGTAATGATAACTTGTCTATTTTCTCTGCAAGAGGTACCAGTACTGAGTAATGATAACTTGTCTATTCTGTCTGCAAGAGGTACCAGTACTGAGTAATGATAACTTGTCTATTCTGTCTGCAAGGAGTACCAGTACTGGGTAATGATAACTTGTCTATTCTGTCTGCAAGAGGTACCAGTACTGAGTAATGATAACTTGTCTATTCTGTCTGCAAGGAGAACCAGTACTGAGTAATGATAACTTGTCTATTCTGTCTGCAAGGGGTACCAGTACTGAGTAATGATAACTTGTCTATTCTGTCTGCAAGGAGTACCAGTACTGAGTAATGATAACTTGGCTATATATACAAGGGGTACCAGTACTGAGTAATGATAACTTGTCTATTCTGTCTGCAAGGAGTACCAGTAATGAGTAATGATAACTTGTCTATTCTGTCTGCAAGGAGTACCAGTACTGAGTAATGATAACTTGTCTATTCTGTCTGCAAGGAGAACCAGTACTGAATAATGATAACTTGTCTATTCTGTCTGCAAGGAGTACCAGTACTGAATAATGATAACTTTCCTATTCTGTCTGCAAGAGGTACAAGTACTGAGTAATGATAACTTGTCTATTCTGTCTGCAAGGAGAACCAGTACTGAATAATGATAACTTGTCTATTCTGTCTGCAAGGAGTACCAGTACTGAATAATGATAACTTTCCTATTCTGTCTGCAAGAGGTACCAGTACTGAGTAATGATAACTTGTCTATTCTGTCTGCAAGGGGTACCAGTACTGAGTAATGATAACTTGTCTATTCTGTCTGCAAGGAGTACCAGTACTGAGTAATGATAACTTGTCTATTCTGTCTGCAAGGAGTACCAGTACTGAGTAATGATAACTTGGCTATATATACAAGGGGTACCAGTACTGAGTAATGATAACTTGTCTATTCTGTCTGCAAGGAGAACCAGTACTGAGTAATGATAACTTGTCTATTCTGTCTGCAAGGAGAACCAGTACTGAGTAATGATAACTTGTCTATTCTGTCTGCAAGAGGTACCAGTACTGAGTAATGATAACTTGTCTATTCTGTCTGCAAGAGGTACCAGTACTGAGTAATGATAACTTGTCTATTCTGTCTGCAAGGAGTACCAGTACTGGGTAATGATAACTTGTCTATTCTGTCTGCAAGAGGTACTAGTACTGAGTAATGATAACTTGTCTATTCTGTCTGCAAGGAGAACCAGTACTGAGTAATGATAACTTGTCTATTCTGTCTGCAAGGGGTACCAGTACTGAGTAATGATAACTTGTCTATTCTGTCTGCAAGGAGTACCAGTACTGAGTAATGATAACTTGTCTATTCTGTCTGCAAGGAGTACCAGTACTGAGTAATGATAACTTGGCTATATATACAAGGGGTACCAGTACTGAGTAATGATAACTTGTCTATTCTGTCTGCAAGGAGTACCAGTAATGAGTAATGATAACTTGTCTATTCTGTCTGCAAGGAGTACCAGTACTGAGTAATGATAACTTGTCTATTCTGTCTGCAAGGAGAACCAGTACTGAATAATGATAACTTGTCTATTCTGTCTGCAAGGAGTACCAGTACTGAATAATGATAACTTTCCTATTCTGTCTGCAAGAGGTACAAGTACTGAGTAATGATAACTTGTCTATTCTGTCTGCAAGGAGAACCAGTACTGAATAATGATAACTTGTCTATTCTGTCTGCAAGGAGTACCAGTACTGAATAATGATAACTTTCCTATTCTGTCTGCAAGAGGTACCAGTACTGAGTAATGATAACTTGTCTATTCTGTCTGCAAGAGGTACCAGTACTGAGTAATGATAACTTGGCTTTTTTGTCTGCAAGGAGTACCAGTACTGAGTAATGATAACTTGTCTATTCTGTCTGCAAGGTGTACCAGTACTGAGTAATGATAACTTGTCTATTCTGTCTGCAAGAGGTACCAGTACTGAGTAATGATAACTTATCTATTCTGTCTGCAAGGAGTACCAGTACTGAGTAATGATAACTTGTCTATTCTGTCTGCAAGGAGTACCAGTACTGAGTAATGATAACTTGTCTATTCTGTCTGCAAGGAGTATCAGTACTGAGTAATGATAACTTGTCTATTCTGTCTGCAAGGAGTACCAGTACTGAGTAATGATAACTTGTCTATTCTGTCTGCACGGAGAACCAGTACTGAATAATGATAACTTGTCTATTCTATCTGCAAGGAGTACCAGTACTGAGTAATGATAACTTGTCTATTCTGTCTGCAAGAGGTACCAGTACTGAGTAATGATAACTTGTCTATTCTGTCTGCAAGGAGTACCAGTACTGAGTAATGATAACTTGTCTATTCTGTCTGCAAGGAGTACCAGTACTGAGTAATGATAACTTGTCTATTCTGTCTGCAAGGAGAACCAGTACTGAGTAATGATAACTTGTCTATTCTGTCTGCAAGGAGAACCAGTACTGAGTAATGATAACTTGTCTATTTTCTCTGCAAGAGGTACCAGTACTGAGTAATGATAACTTGTCTATTCTGTCTGCAAGAGGTACCAGTACTGAGTAATGATAACTTGTCTATTCTGTCTGCAAGGAGTACCAGTACTGGGTAATGATAACTTGTCTATTCTGTCTGCAAGAGGTACCAGTACTGAGTAATGATAACTTGTCTATTCTGTCTGCAAGGAGAACCAGTACTGAGTAATGATAACTTGTCTATTCTGTCTGCAAGGGTTACCAGTACTGAGTAATGATAACTTGTCTATTCTGTCTGCAAGGAGTACCAGTACTGAGTAATGATAACTTGTCTATTCTGTCTGCACGGAGTACCAGTACTGAGTAATGATAACTTGGCTATATATACAAGGGGTACCAGTACTGAGTAATGATAACTTGTCTATTCTGTCTGCAAGGAGTACCAGTACTGAATAATGATAACTTGTCTATTCTGTCTGCAAGGGGTACCAGTACTGAGTAATGATAACTTGTCTATTCTGTCTGCAAGGAGTACCAGTACTGAGTAATGATAACTTGTCTATTCTGTCTGCAAGGAGTACCAGTACTGAGTAATGATAACTTGGCTATATATACAAGGGGTACCAGTACTGAGTAATGATAACTTGTCTATTCTGTCTGCAAGGAGTATCAGTACTGAGTAATGATAACTTGTCTATTCTGTCTGCAAGGAGTACCAGTACTGAGTAATGATAACTTGTCTATTCTGTCTGCAAGGAGAACCAGTAATGAATAATGATAACTTGTCTATTCTATCTGCAAGGAGTACCAGTACTGAGTAATGATAACTTGTCTATTCTGTCTGCAAGAGGTACCAGTACTGAGTAATGATAACTTGTCTATTCTGTCTGCAAGGAGTACCAGTACTGAGTAATGATAACTTGTCTATTCTGTCTCCAAGGAGTACCAGTACTGAGTAATGATAACTTGTCTATTCTGTCTGCAAGGAGAACCAGTACTGAGTAATGATAACTTGTCTATTCTGTCTGCAAGGAGAACCAGTACTGAGTAATGATAACTTGTCTATTCTGTCTGCAAGAGGTACCAGTACTGAGTAATGATAACTTGTCTATTCTGTCTGCAAGAGGTACCAGTACTGAGTAATGATAACTTGTCTATTCTGTCTGCAAGGAGTACCAGTACTGGGTAATGATAACTTGTCTATTCTGTCTGCAAGGAGTACCAGTACTGAGTAATGATAACTTGTCTATTCTGTCTGCAAGGAGTATCAGTACTGAGTAATGATAACTTGTCTATTCTGTCTGCAAGGAGTACCAGTACTGAGTAATGATAACTTGTCTATTCTGTCTGCACGGAGAACCAGTACTGAATAATGATAACTTGTCTATTCTATCTGCAAGGAGTACCAGTACTGAGTAATGATAACTTGTCTATTCTGTCTGCAAGAGGTACCAGTACTGAGTAATGATAACTTGTCTATTCTGTCTGCAAGGAGTACCAGTACTGAGTAATGATAACTTGTCTATTCTGTCTGCAAGGAGTACCAGTACTGAGTAATGATAACTTGTCTATTCTGTCTGCAAGGAGAACCAGTACTGAGTAATGATAACTTGTCTATTCTGTCTGCAAGGAGAACCAGTACTGAGTAATGATAACTTGTCTATTTTCTCTGCAAGAGGTACCAGTACTGAGTAATGATAACTTGTCTATTCTGTCTGCAAGAGGTACCAGTACTGAGTAATGATAACTTGTCTATTCTGTCTGCAAGGAGTACCAGTACTGGGTAATGATAACTTGTCTATTCTGTCTGCAAGAGGTACCAGTACTGAGTAATGATAACTTGTCTATTCTGTCTGCAAGGAGAACCAGTACTGAGTAATGATAACTTGTCTATTCTGTCTGCAAGGGTTACCAGTACTGAGTAATGATAACTTGTCTATTCTGTCTGCAAGGAGTACCAGTACTGAGTAATGATAACTTGTCTATTCTGTCTGCACGGAGTACCAGTACTGAGTAATGATAACTTGGCTATATATACAAGGGGTACCAGTACTGAGTAATGATAACTTGTCTATTCTGTCTGCAAGGAGTACCAGTACTGAATAATGATAACTTGTCTATTCTGTCTGCAAGGGGTACCAGTACTGAGTAATGATAACTTGTCTATTCTGTCTGCAAGGAGTACCAGTACTGAGTAATGATAACTTGTCTATTCTGTCTGCAAGGAGTACCAGTACTGAGTAATGATAACTTGGCTATATATACAAGGGGTACCAGTACTGAGTAATGATAACTTGTCTATTCTGTCTGCAAGGAGTATCAGTACTGAGTAATGATAACTTGTCTATTCTGTCTGCAAGGAGTACCAGTACTGAGTAATGATAACTTGTCTATTCTGTCTGCAAGGAGAACCAGTAATGAATAATGATAACTTGTCTATTCTATCTGCAAGGAGTACCAGTACTGAGTAATGATAACTTGTCTATTCTGTCTGCAAGAGGTACCAGTACTGAGTAATGATAACTTGTCTATTCTGTCTGCAAGGAGTACCAGTACTGAGTAATGATAACTTGTCTATTCTGTCTCCAAGGAGTACCAGTACTGAGTAATGATAACTTGTCTATTCTGTCTGCAAGGAGAACCAGTACTGAGTAATGATAACTTGTCTATTCTGTCTGCAAGGAGAACCAGTACTGAGTAATGATAACTTGTCTATTCTGTCTGCAAGAGGTACCAGTACTGAGTAATGATAACTTGTCTATTCTGTCTGCAAGAGGTACCAGTACTGAGTAATGATAACTTGTCTATTCTGTCTGCAAGGAGTACCAGTACTGGGTAATGATAACTTGTCTATTCTGTCTGCAAGAGGTACTAGTACTGAGTAATGATAACTTGTCTATTCTGTCTGCAAGGAGAACCAGTACTGAGTAATGATAACTTGTCTATTCTGTCTGCAAGGGGTACCAGTACTGAGTAATGATAACTTGTCTATTCTGTCTCCAAGGAGTACCAGTACTGAGTAATGATAACTTGTCTATTCTGTCTGCAAGGAGTACCAGTACTGAGTAATGATAACTTGGCTATATATACAAGGGGTACCAGTACTGAGTAATGATAACTTGTCTATTCTGTCTGCAAGGAGTACCAGTAATGAGTAATGATAACTTGTCTATTCTGTCTGCAAGGAGTACCAGTACTGAGTAATGATAACTTGTCTATTCTGTCTGCAAGGAGAACCAGTACTGAATAATGATAACTTGTCTATTCTGTCTGCAAGGAGTACCAGTACTGAATAATGATAACTTTCCTATTCTGTCTGCAAGAGGTACAAGTACTGAGTAATGATAACTTGTCTATTCTGTCTGCAAGGAGAACCAGTAGTGAATAATGATAACTTGTCTATTCTGTCTGCAAGGAGTACCAGTACTGAATAATGATAACTTTCCTATTCTGTCTGCAAGAGGTACCAGTACTGAGTAATGATAACTTGTCTATTCTGTCTGTAAGGAGTACCAGTACTGAGTAATGATAACTTGTCTATTCTGTCTGCAAGGAGTACCAGTACTGAGTAATGATAACTTGGCTATATATACAAGGGGTACCAGTACTGAGTAATGATAACTTGTCTATTCTGTCTGCAAGGAGTATCAGTACTGAGTAATGATAACTTGTCTGTTCTGTCTGCAAGGAGTACCAGTACTGAGTAATGATAACTTGTCTCTTCTGTCTGCAAGGAGAACCAGTACTGAATAATGATAACTTGTCTATTCTATATGCAAGGAGTACCAGTACTGAGTAATGATAACTTGTCTATTCTGTCTGCAAGAGGTACCAGTACTGAGTAATGATAACTTGTCTATTCTGTCTGCAAGGAGTACCAGTACTGAGTAATGATAACTTGTCTATCCTGTCTGCAAGGAGTACCAGTACTGAGTAATGATAACTTGTCTATTCTGTCTGCAAGGAGACCCAGTACTGAGTAATGATAACTTGTCTATTCTGTCTGCAAGGAGAACCAGTACTGAGTAATGATAACTTGTCTATTTTCTCTGCAAGAGGTACCAGTACTGAGTAATGATAACTTGTCTATTCTGTCGGCAAGAGGTACCAGTACTGAGTAATGATAACTTGTCTATTCTGTCTGCAAGGAGTACCAGTACTGGGTAATGATAACTTGTCTATTCTGTCTGCAAGAGGTACCAGTACTGAGTAATCATAACTTGTCTATTCTGTCTGCAAGGAGAACCAGTACTGAGTAATGATAACTTGTCTATTCTGTCTGCAAGGGGTACCAGTACTGAGTAATGATAACTTGTCTATTCTGTCTGCAAGGAGTACCAGTACTGAGTAATGATAACTTGTCTATTCTGTCTGCAAGGAGTACCAGTACTGAATAATGATAACTTTCCTATTCTGTCTGCAAGAGGTACCAGTACTGAGTAATGATAACTTGTCTATTCTGTCTGCAAGGAGTACCAGTACTGAGTAATGATAACTTGTCTATTCTGTCTGCAAGGAGTACCAGTACTGAGTAATGATAACTTGGCTATATATACAAGGGGTACCAGTACTGAGTAATGATAACTTGTCTATTCTGTCTGCAAGGAGTATCAGTACTGAGTAATGATAACTTGTCTGTTCTGTCTGCAAGGAGTACCAGTACTGAGTAATGATAACTTGTCTATTCTGTCTGCAAGGAGAACCAGTACTGAATAATGATAACTTGTCTATTCTATATGCAAGGAGTACCAGTACTGAGTAATGATAACTTGTCTATTCTGTCTGCAAGAGGTACCAGTACTGAGTAATGATAACTTGTCTATTCTGTCTGCAAGGAGTACCAGTACTGAGTAATGATAACTTGTCTATTCTGTCTGCAAGGAGTACCAGTACTGAGTAATGATAACTTGTCTATTCTGTCTGCAAGGAGACCCAGTACTGAGTAATGATAACTTGTCTATTCTGTCTGCAAGGAGAACCAGTACTGAGTAATGATAACTTGTCTATTTTCTCTGCAAGAGGTACCAGTACTGAGTAATGATAACTTGTCTATTCTGTCGGCAAGAGGTACCAGTACTGAGTAATGATAACTTGTCTATTCTGTCTGCAAGGAGTACCAGTACTGGGTAATGATAACTTGTCTATTCTGTCTGCAAGAGGTACCAGTACTGAGTAATCATAACTTGTCTATTCTGTCTGCAAGGAGAACCAGTACTGAGTAATGATAACTTGTCTATTCTGTCTGCAAGGGGTACCAGTACTGAGTAATGATAACTTGTCTATTCTGTCTGCAAGGAGTACCAGTACTGAGTAATGATAACTTGTCTATTCTGTCTGCAAGGAGTACCAGTACTGAGTAATGATAACTTGGCTATATATACAAGGGGTACCAGTACTGAGTAATGATAACTTGTCTATTCTGTCTGCAAGGAGTACCAGTAATGAGTAATGATAACTTGTCTATTCTGTCTGCAAGGAGTACCAGTACTGAGTAATGATAACTTGTCTATTCTGTCTGCAAGGAGAACCAGTACTGAATAATGATAACTTGTCTATTCTGTCTGCAAGGAGTACCAGTACTGAATAATGATAACTTTCCTATTCTGTCTGCAAGAGGTACAAGTACTGAGTAATGATAACTTGTCTATTCTGTCTGCAAGGAGAACCAATACTGAATAATGATAACTTGTCTATTCTGTCTGCAAGGAGTACCAGTACTGAATAATGATAACTTTCCTATTCTGTCTGCAAGAGGTACCAGTACTGAGTAATGATAACTTGTCTATTCTGTCTGCAAGAGGTACCAGTACTGAGTAATGATAACTTGGCTTTTTTGTCTGCAAGGAGTACCAGTACTGAGTAATGATAACTTGTCTATTCTGTCTGCAAGGTGTACCAGTACTGAGTAATGATAACTTGTCTATTCTGTCTGCAAGAGGTACCAGTACTGAGTAATGATAACTTATCTATTCTGTCTGCAAGGAGTACCAGTACTGAGTAATGATAACTTGTCTATTCTGTCTGCAAGGAGTACCAGTACTGAGTAATGATAACTTGTCTATTCTGTCTGCAAGAGGTACCAGTACTGAGTAATGATAACTTGTCTATTCTGTCTGCAAGGAGTACCAGTACTGAGTAATGATAACTTGTCTATTCTGTCTGCAAGGAGTACCAGTACTGAGTAATGATAACTTGTCTATTCTGTCTGCAAGGAGAACCAGTACTGAGTAATGATAACTTGTCTATTGTGTCTGCAAGGAGTACCAGTACTGAGTAATGATAACTTGTCTATTCTGTCTGCAAGGAGAACCAGTACTGAGTAATGATAACTTGTCTATTCTGTCTGCAAGGGGTACCAGTACTGAGTAATGATAACTTGTCTATTCTGTCTGCAAGGAGTACCAGTACTGAGTAATGATAACTTGGCTATATATACAAGGGGTACCAGTACTGAGTAATGATAACTTGTCTATTCTGTCTGCAAGGAGTACCAGTACTGATTAATGATAACTTGTCTATTCTGTCTGCAAGGAGAACCAGTACTGAGTAATGATAACTTGTCTATTCTGTCTGCAAGGAGTACCAGTACTGAATAATGATAACTTGTCTATTCTGTCTGCAAGGGGTACCAGTACTGAGTAATGATAACTTGTCTATTCTGTCTGCAAGGAGTACCAGTACTGAGTAATGATAACTTGTCTATTCTGTCTGCAAGGAGTGCCAGTACTGAGTAATGATAACTTGGCTATATATACAAAGGGTACCAGTACTGAGTAATGATAACTTGTCTATTCTGTCTGCAAGGAGTACCAGTACTGAGTAATGATAACTTGTCTATTCTGTCTGCAAGGAGTACCAGTACTGAGTAATGATAACTTGGCTATATATACAAGGGGTACCAGTACTGAGTAATGATAACTTGTCTATTCTGTCTGCAAGGAGTATCAGTACTGAGTAATGATAACTTGTCTATTCTGTCTGCAAGGAGAACCAGTACTGAATAATGATAACTTGTCTATTCTGTCTGCAAGGAGTACCAGTACTGAGTAATGATAACTTGTCTATTCTGTCTGCAAGGAGTACCAGTACTGAGTAATGATAACTTGTCTATTCTGTCTGCAAGGAGTACCAGTACTGAGTAATGATAACTTGTCTATTCTGTCTGCAAGAGGTACCAGTACTGAGTAATGATAACTTGTCTATTCTGTCTGCAAGGAGTACCAGTACTGAGTAATGATAACTTGTCTATTCTGTCTGCAAGGAGTACCAGTACTGAGTAATGATAACTTGTCTATTCTGTCTGCAAGGAGTACCAGTACTGAGTAATGATAACTTGTCTATTCTGTCTGCAAGGAGTACCAGTACTGAGTAATGATAACTTGGCTATATATACAAGGGGTACCAGTACTGAGTAATGATAACTTGTCTATTCTGTCTGCAAGGAGTATCAGTACTGAGTAATGATAACTTGTCTATTCTGTCTGCAAGGAGTACCAGTACTGAGTAATGATAACTTGTCTATTCTGTCTGCAAGGAGAACCAGTACTGAATAATGATAACTTGTCTATTCTATCTGCAAGGAGTACCAGTACTGAGTAATGATAACTTGTCTATTCTGTCTGCAAGAGGTACCAGTACTGAGTAATGATAACTTGTCTATTCTGTCTGCAAGGAGTACCAGTACTGAGTAATGATAACTTGTCTATTCTGTCTGCAAGGAGTACCAGTACTGAGTAATGATAACTTGTCTATTCTGTCTGCAAGGAGAACCAGTACTGAGTAATGATAACTTGTCTATTCTGTCTGCAAGAGGTACCAGTACTGAGTAATGATAACTTGTCTATTCTGTCTGCAAGAGGTACCAGTACTGAGTAATGATAACTTGTCTATTCTGTCTGCAAGGAGTACCAGTACTGGGTAATGATAACTTGTCTATTCTGTCTGCAAGAGGTACCAGTACTGAGTAATGATAACTTGTCTATTCTGTCTGCAAGGAGAACCAGTACTGAGTAATGATAACTTGTCTATTCTGTCTGCAAGGGGTACCAGTACTGAGTAATGATAACTTGTCTATTCTGTCTGCAAGGAGTACCAGTACTGAGTAATGATAACTTGTCTATTCTGTCTGCAAGGAGTACCAGTACTGAGTAATGATAACTTGGCTATATATACAAGGGGTACCAGTACTGAGTAATGATAACTTGTCTATTCTGTCTGCAAGGAGTACCAGTAATGAGTAATGATAACTTGTCTATTCTGTCTGCAAGGAGTACCAGTACTGAGTAATGATAACTTGTCTATTCTGTCTGCAAGGAGTACCAGTACTGAGTAATGATAACTTGTCTATTCTGTCTGCAAGGAGACCCAGTACTGAGTAATGATAACTTGTCTATTCTGTCTGCAAGGAGAACCAGTACTGAGTAATGATAACTTGTCTATTTTCTCTGCAAGAGGTACCAGTACTGAGTAATGATAACTTGTCTATTCTGTCGGCAAGAGGTACCAGTACTGAGTAATGATAACTTGTCTATTCTGTCTGCAAGGAGTACCAGTACTGGGTAATGATAACTTGTCTATTCTGTCTGCAAGAGGTACCAGTACTGAGTAATCATAACTTGTCTATTCTGTCTGCAAGGAGAACCAGTACTGAGTAATGATAACTTGTCTATTCTGTCTGCAAGGGGTACCAGTACTGAGTAATGATAACTTGTCTATTCTGTCTGCAAGGAGTACCAGTACTGAGTAATGATAACTTGTCTATTCTGTCTGCAAGGAGTACCAGTACTGAGTAATGATAACTTGGCTATATATACAAGGGGTACCAGTACTGAGTAATGATAACTTGTCTATTCTGTCTGCAAGGAGTACCAGTAATGAGTAATGATAACTTGTCTATTCTGTCTGCAAGGAGTACCAGTACTGAGTAATGATAACTTGTCTATTCTGTCTGCAAGGAGAACCAGTACTGAATAATGATAACTTGTCTATTCTGTCTGCAAGGAGTACCAGTACTGAATAATGATAACTTTCCTATTCTGTCTGCAAGAGGTACAAGTACTGAGTAATGATAACTTGTCTATTCTGTCTGCAAGGAGAACCAATACTGAATAATGATAACTTGTCTATTCTGTCTGCAAGGAGTACCAGTACTGAATAATGATAACTTTCCTATTCTGTCTGCAAGAGGTACCAGTACTGAGTAATGATAACTTGTCTATTCTGTCTGCAAGAGGTACCAGTACTGAGTAATGATAACTTGGCTTTTTTGTCTGCAAGGAGTACCAGTACTGAGTAATGATAACTTGTCTATTCTGTCTGCAAGGTGTACCAGTACTGAGTAATGATAACTTGTCTATTCTGTCTGCAAGAGGTACCAGTACTGAGTAATGATAACTTATCTATTCTGTCTGCAAGGAGTACCAGTACTGAGTAATGATAACTTGTCTATTCTGTCTGCAAGGAGTACCAGTACTGAGTAATGATAACTTGTCTATTCTGTCTGCAAGAGGTACCAGTACTGAGTAATGATAACTTGTCTATTCTGTCTGCAAGGAGTACCAGTACTGAGTAATGATAACTTGTCTATTCTGTCTGCAAGGAGTACCAGTACTGAGTAATGATAACTTGTCTATTCTGTCTGCAAGGAGAACCAGTACTGAGTAATGATAACTTGTCTATTGTGTCTGCAAGGAGTACCAGTACTGAGTAATGATAACTTGTCTATTCTGTCTGCAAGGAGAACCAGTACTGAGTAATGATAACTTGTCTATTCTGTCTGCAAGGGGTACCAGTACTGAGTAATGATAACTTGTCTATTCTGTCTGCAAGGAGTACCAGTACTGAGTAATGATAACTTGGCTATATATACAAGGGGTACCAGTACTGAGTAATGATAACTTGTCTATTCTGTCTGCAAGGAGTACCAGTACTGATTAATGATAACTTGTCTATTCTGTCTGCAAGGAGAACCAGTACTGAGTAATGATAACTTGTCTATTCTGTCTGCAAGGAGTACCAGTACTGAATAATGATAACTTGTCTATTCTGTCTGCAAGGGGTACCAGTACTGAGTAATGATAACTTGTCTATTCTGTCTGCAAGGAGTACCAGTACTGAGTAATGATAACTTGTCTATTCTGTCTGCAAGGAGTACCAGTACTGAGTAATGATAACTTGGCTATATACAAAGGGTACCAGTACTGAGTAATGATAACTTGTCTATTCTGTCTGCAAGGAGTACCAGTACTGAGTAATGATAACTTGTCTATTCTGTCTGCAAGGAGTACCAGTACTGAGTAATGATAACTTGGCTATATATACAAGGGGTACCAGTACTGAGTAATGATAACTTGTCTATTCTGTCTGCAAGGAGTATCAGTACTGAGTAATGATAACTTGTCTATTCTGTCTGCAAGGAGAACCAGTACTGAATAATGATAACTTGTCTATTCTGTCTGCAAGGAGTACCAGTACTGAGTAATGATAACTTGTCTATTCTGTCTGCAAGGAGTACCAGTACTGAGTAATGATAACTTGTCTATTCTGTCTGCAAGGAGTACCAGTACTGAGTAATGATAACTTGTCTATTCTGTCTGCAAGAGGTACCAGTACTGAGTAATGATAACTTGTCTATTCTGTCTGCAAGGAGTACCAGTACTGAGTAATGATAACTTGTCTATTCTGTCTGCAAGGAGTACCAGTACTGAGTAATGATAACTTGTCTATTCTGTCTGCAAGGAGTACCAGTACTGAGTAATGATAACTTGTCTATTCTGTCTGCAAGGAGTACCAGTACTGAGTAATGATAACTTGGCTATATATACAAGGGGTACCAGTACTGAGTAATGATAACTTGTCTATTCTGTCTGCAAGGAGTATCAGTACTGAGTAATGATAACTTGTCTATTCTGTCTGCAAGGAGTACCAGTACTGAGTAATGATAACTTGTCTATTCTGTCTGCAAGGAGAACCAGTACTGAATAATGATAACTTGTCTATTCTATCTGCAAGGAGTACCAGTACTGAGTAATGATAACTTGTCTATTCTGTCTGCAAGAGGTACCAGTACTGAGTAATGATAACTTGTCTATTCTGTCTGCAAGGAGTACCAGTACTGAGTAATGATAACTTGTCTATTCTGTCTGCAAGGAGTACCAGTACTGAGTAATGATAACTTGTCTATTCTGTCTGCAAGGAGAACCAGTACTGAGTAATGATAACTTGTCTATTCTGTCTGCAAGAGGTACCAGTACTGAGTAATGATAACTTGTCTATTCTGTCTGCAAGAGGTACCAGTACTGAGTAATGATAACTTGTCTATTCTGTCTGCAAGGAGTACCAGTACTGGGTAATGATAACTTGTCTATTCTGTCTGCAAGAGGTACCAGTACTGAGTAATGATAACTTGTCTATTCTGTCTGCAAGGAGAACCAGTACTGAGTAATGATAACTTGTCTATTCTGTCTGCAAGGGGTACCAGTACTGAGTAATGATAACTTGTCTATTCTGTCTGCAAGGAGTACCAGTACTGAGTAATGATAACTTGTCTATTCTGTCTGCAAGGAGTACCAGTACTGAGTAATGATAACTTGGCTATATATACAAGGGGTACCAGTACTGAGTAATGATAACTTGTCTATTCTGTCTGCAAGGAGTACCAGTAATGAGTAATGATAACTTGTCTATTCTGTCTGCAAGAAGTACCAGTACTGAGTAATGATAACTTGTCTATTCTGTCTGCAAGGAGAACCAGTACTGAATAATGATAACTTGTCTATTCTGTCTGCAAGGAGTACCAGTACTGAATAATGATAACTTGTCTATTCTGTCTGCAAGAGGTACCAGTACTGAGTAATGATAACTTGGCTTTTTTGTCTGCAAGGAGTACCAGTACTGAGTAATGATAACTTGTCTATTCTGTCTGCAAGGAGTACCAGTACTGAATAATGATAACTTGTCTATTCTGTCTGCAAGGGGTACCAGTACTGAGTAATGATAACTTGTCTATTCTGTCTGCAAGGAGTACCAGTACTGAGTAATGATAACTTGTCTATTCTGTCTGCAAGGAGTACCAGTATTGAGTAATGATAACTTGGCTATATATACAAGGGGTACCAGTACTGAGTAATGATAACTTGTCTATTCTGTCTGCAAGGAGTATCAGTACTGAGTAATGATAACTTGTCTATTCTGTCTGCAAGGAGTACCAGTACTAAGTAATGATAACTTGTCTATTCTGTCTGCAAGGAGAACCAGTACTGAATAATGATAACTTGTCTATTCTATCTGCAAGGAGTACCAGTACTGAGTAATGATAACTTGTCTATTCTGTCTGCAAGAGGTACCAGTACTGAGTAATGATAACTTGTCTATTCTGTCTGCAAGGAGTACCAGTACTGAGTAATGATAACTTGTCTATTCTGTCTGCAAGGAGTACCAGTACTGAGTAATGATAACTTGTCTATTCTGTCTGCAAGGAGAACCAGTACTGAGTAATGATAACTTGTCTATTCTGTCTGCAAGGAGAACCAGTACTGAATAATGATAACTTGTCTATTCTGTCTGCAAGGAGTACCAGTACTGAATAATGATAACTTTCCTATTCTGTCTGCAAGAGGTACAAGTACTGAGTAATGATAACTTGTCTATTCTGTCTGCAAGGGGTACCAGTACTGAATAATGATAACTTGTCTATTCTGTCTGCAAGGAGTACCAGTACTGAGTAATGATAACTTGGCTATATATACAAGGGGTACCAGTACTGAGTAATGATAACTTGTCTATTCTGTCTGCAAGGAGTACCAGTACTGAGTAATGATAACTTGTCTATTCTGTCTGTAAGGAGAACCAGTACTGAGTAATGATAACTTGTCTATTCTGTCTGCAAGGAGTACCAGTACTGAGTAATGATAACTTGTCTATTCTGTCTGCAAGGAGTACCAGTACTGAGTAATGATAACTTGTCTATTCTGTCTGCAAGGAGTACCAGTACTGAGTAATGATAACTTGGCTATATATACAAGGGGTACCAGTACTGAGTAATGATAACTTGTCTATTCTGTCTGCAAGGAGTATCAGTACTGAGTAATGATAACTTGTCTATTCTGTCTGCAAGGAGTACCAGTACTGAGTAATGATAACTTGTCTATTCTGTCTGCAAGGAGAACCAGTACTGAATAATGATAACTTGTCTATTCTATCTGCAAGGAGTACCAGTACTGAGTAATGATAACTTGTCTATTCTGTCTGCAAGAGGTACCAGTACTGAGTAATGATAACTTGTCTATTCTGTCTGCAAGGAGTACCAGTACTGAGTAATGATAACTTGTCTATTCTGTCTGCAAGGAGTACCAGTACTGAGTAATGATAACTTGTCTATTCTGTCTGCAAGGAGAACCAGTACTGAGTAATGATAACTTGTCTATTCTGTCTGCAAGAGGTACCAGTACTGAGTAATGATAACTTGTCTATTCTGTCTGCAAGAGGTACCAGTACTGAGTAATGATAACTTGTCTATTCTGTCTGCAAGGAGTACCAGTACTGGGTAATGATAACTTGTCTATTCTGTCTGCAAGAGGTACCAGTACTGAGTAATGATAACTTGTCTATTCTGTCTGCAAGGAGAACCAGTACTGAGTAATGATAACTTGTCTATTCTGTCTGCAAGGGGTACCAGTACTGAGTAATGATAACTTGTCTATTCTGTCTGCAAGGAGTACCAGTACTGAGTAATGATAACTTGTCTATTCTGTCTGCAAGGAGTACCAGTACTGAGTAATGATAACTTGGCTATATATACAAGGGGTACCAGTACTGAGTAATGATAACTTGTCTATTCTGTCTGCAAGGAGTACCAGTAATGAGTAATGATAACTTGTCTATTCTGTCTGCAAGGAGTACCAGTACTGAGTAATGATAACTTGTCTATTCTGTCTGCAAGGAGAACCAGTACTGAATAATGATAACTTGTCTATTCTGTCTGCAAGGAGTACCAGTACTGAATAATGATAACTTGTCTATTCTGTCTGCAAGAGGTACCAGTACTGAGTAATGATAACTTGGCTTTTTTGTCTGCAAGGAGTACCAGTACTGAGTAATGATAACTTGTCTATTCTGTCTGCAAGGAGTACCAGTACTGAATAATGATAACTTGTCTATTCTGTCTGCAAGGGGTACCAGTACTGAGTAATGATAACTTGTCTATTCTGTCTGCAAGGAGTACCAGTACTGAGTAATGATAACTTGTCTATTCTGTCTGCAAGGAGTACCAGTATTCAGTAATGATAACTTGGCTATATATACAAGGGGTACCAGTACTGAGTAATGATAACTTGTCTATTCTGTCTGCAAGGAGTATCAGTACTGAGTAATGATAACTTGTCTATTCTGTCTGCAAGGAGTACCAGTACTAAGTAATGATAACTTGTCTATTCTGTCTGCAAGGAGAACCAGTACTGAATAATGATAACTTGTCTATTCTATCTGCAAGGAGTACCAGTACTGAGTAATGATAACTTGTCTATTCTGTCTGCAAGAGGTACCAGTACTGAGTAATGATAACTTGTCTATTCTGTCTGCAAGGAGTACCAGTACTGAGTAATGATAACTTGTCTATTCTGTCTGCAAGGAGTACCAGTACTGAGTAATGATAACTTGTCTATTCTGTCTGCAAGGAGAACCAGTACTGAGTAATGATAACTTGTCTATTCTGTCTGCAAGGAGAACCAGTACTGAGTAATGATAACTTGTCTATTCTGTCTGCAAGAGGTACCAGTACTGAGTAATGATAACTTGTCTATTCTGTCTGCAAGAGGTACCAGTACTGAGTAATGATAACTTGTCTATTCTGTCTGCAAGGAGTACCAGTACTGGGTAATGATAACTTGTCTATTCTGTCTGCAAGAGGTACCAGTACTGAGTAATGATAACTTGTCTATTCTGTCTGCAAGGAAAACCAGTACTGAGTAATGATAACTTGTCTATTCTGTCTGCAAGGGGTACCAGTACTGAGTAATGATAACTTGTCTATTCTGTCTGCAAGGAGTACCAGTACTGAGTAATGATAACTTGTCTATTCTGTCTGCAAGGAGTACCAGTACTGAGTAATGATAACTTGGCTATATATACAAGGGGTACCAGTACTGAGTAATGATAACTTGTCTATTCTGTCTGCAAGGAGTACCAGTAATGAGTAATGATAACTTGTCTATTCTGTCTGCAAGGAGTACCAGTACTGAGTAATGATCACTTGTCTATTCTGTCTGCAAGGAGAGCCAGTACTGAATAATGATAACTTGTCTATTCTGTCTGCAAGGAGTACCAGTACTGAATAATGATAACTTGCCTATTCTGTCTGCAAGAGGTACAAGTACTGAGTAATGATAACTTGTTTATTCTGTCTGCAAGGAGAACCAGTACTGAATAATGATAACTTGTCTATTCTGTCTGCAAGGAGTACCAGTACTGAATAATGATAACTTTCCTATTCTGTCAGCAAGAGGTAACAGTACTGAGTAATGATAACTTGTCTATTCTGTCTGCAAGAGGTACCAGTACTGAGTAATGATAACTTGGCTTTTTTGTCTGCAAGGAGTACCAGTACTGAGTAATGATAACTTGTCTATTCTGTCTGCAAGGAGTACCAGTACTGAGTAATGATAACTTGTCTATTCTGTCTGCAAGAGGTACCAGTACTGAGTAATGATAACTTATCTATTCTGTCTGCAAGGAGTACCAGTACTGAGTAATGATAACTTGTCTATTCTGTCTGCAAGGAGTACCAGTACTGAGTAATGATAACTTGTCTATTCTGTCTGCAAGGAGTACCAGTACTGAGTAATGATAACTTGTCTATTCTGTCTGCAAGGAGTACCAGTACTGAGTAATGATAACTTGTCTATTCTGTCTGCAAGGAGTACCAGTACTGAGTAATGATAACTTGTCTATTCTGTCTGCAAGGAGTACCAGTACTGAGTAATGATAACTTGTCTATTCTGTCTGCAAGGAGAACCAGTACTGAATAATGATAACTTGTCTATTCTGTCTGCAAGGAGTACCAGTACTGAGTAATGATAACTTGTCTATTCTGTCTGCAAGAGGTACCAGTACTGAGTAATGATAACTTGTCTATTCTGTCTGCAAGGAGTACCAGTACTGAGTAATGATAACTTGTCTATTCTGTCTGCAAGGAGTACCAGTACTGAGTAATGATAACTTGTCTATTCTGTCTGCAAGGAGAACCAGTACTGAGTAATGATAACTTGTCTATTCTGTCTGCAAGGAGAACCAGTACTGAGTAATGATAACTTGTCTATTCTGTCTGCAAGAGGTACCAGTTCTGAGTAATGATAACTTTTCTATTCTGTCTGCAAGACGTACCAGTACTGAATAATGATAACTTGTCTATTCTGTCTGCAAGGAGTACCAGTACTCGGTAATGATAACTTGTCTATTCTGTCTGCAAGAGGTACCAGTACTGAGTAATGATAACTTGTCTATTCTGTCTGCAAGGAGAACCAGTACTGAGTAATGATAACTTGTCTATTCTGTCTGCAAGGGGTACCAGTACTGAGTAATGATAACTTGTCTATTCTGTCAGCAAGGAGTACCAGTACTGAGTAATGATAACTTGTCTATTCTGTCTGCAAGGAGTACCAGTACTGAGTAATGATAACTTGGCTATATATACAAGGGGTACCAGTACTGAGTAATGATAACTTGTCTATTCTGTCTGCAAGGAGTACAGGTAATGAGTAATGATAACTTGTCTATTCTGTCTGCAAGGAGTACCAGTACTGAGTAATGATAACTTGTCTATTCTGTCTGCAAGGAGAACCAGTACTGAATAATGATAAGTTGTCTATTCTGTCTGCAAGGAGTACCAGTACTGAATAATGATAACTTTCCTATTCTGTCTGCAAGAGGTACCAGTACTGAGTAATGATAACTTGTCTATTCTGTCTGCAAGAGGTACCAGTACTGAGTAATGATAACTTGGCTATTTTGTCTGCAAGGAGTACCAGTACTGAGTAATGATAACTTGTCTATTCTGTCTGCAAGGAGTACCAGTACTGAGTAATGATAACTTGTCTATTCTGTCTGCAAGAGGTACCAGTACTGAGTAATGATTACTTGTCTATTCTGTCTGCAAGGAGAACCAGTACTGAGTAATGATAACTTGTCTATTCTGTCTGCAAGGAGAACCAGTACTGAGTAATGATAACTTGTCTATTGTGTCTGCAAGGAGTACCAGTACTGAGTAATGATAACTTGTCTATTCTGTCTGCAAGGGGTATCAGTACTGAGTAATGATAACTTGTCTATTCTGTCTGCAAGGAGTACCAGTACTGAGTAATGATAACTTGTCTATTCTGTCTGCAAGGAGTGCCAGTACTGAGTAATGATAACTTGGCTATATATACAAGGGGTACCAGTACTGGGTAATGATAACTTGTCTATTCTGTCTGCAAGGAGTACCAGTACTGAGTAATGATAACTTGTCTATTCTGTCTGCAAGGAGTACCAGTACTGAGTAATGATAACTTGTCTATTCTGTCTGCAAGGAGAACCAGTACTGAGTAATGATAACTTGTCTATTCTGTCTGCAAGGAGTACCAGTACTGAATAATGATAACTTGTCTATTCTGTCTGCAAGGGGTACCAGTACTGAGTAATGATAACTTGTCTATTTTGTCTGCAAGGAGTACCAGTACTGAGTAATGATAACTTGTCTATTCTGTCTGCAAGGAGTACCAGTACTGAGTAATGATAACTTGGCTATATATACAAGGGGTACCAGTACTGAGTAATGATAACTTGTCTATTCTGTCTGCAAGGAGTACCAGTACTGAGTAATGATAACTTGTCTATTCTGTCTGCAAGGAGTACCAGTACTGAGTAATGATAACTTGTCTATTCTGTCTGCAAGGAGAACCAGTACTGAATAATGATAACTTGCATATTCTGTCTGCAAGGAGTACCAGTACTGAATAATGATAACTTTCCTATTCTGTCTGCAAGAGGTACCAGTACTGAGTAATGATAACTTGTCTATTCTGTCTGCAAGAGGTACCAGTACTGAGTAATGATAACTTGGCTATTTTGTCTGCAAGGAGTACCAGTACTGAGTAATGATAACTTGTCTATTCTGTCTGCAAGGAGTACCAGTACTGAGTAATGATAACTTGTCTATTCTGTCTGCAAGAGGTACCAGTACTGAGTAATGATAACTTATCTATTCTGTCTGCAAGGAGTACCAGTACTGAGTAATGATAACTTGTCTATTCTGTCTGCAAGGAGTACCAGTACTGAGTAATGATAACTTGTCTATTCTGTCTGCAAGAGGTACCAGTACTGAGTAATGATAACTTGTCTATTCTGTCTGCAAGGAGTACCAGTACTGAGTAATGATAACTTGTCTATTCTGTCTGCAAGGAGTACCAGTACTGAGTAATGATAACTTGTCTATTCTGTCTGCAAGGAGAACCAGTACTGAGTAATGATAACTTGTCTATTCTGTCTGCAAGGAGAACCAGTACTGAGTTATGATACCTTGTCTATTGTGTCTGCAAGGAGTACCAGTACTGAGTAATGATAACTTGTCTATTCTGTCTGCAAGGAGAACCAGTACTGAGTAATGATAACTTGTCTATTCTGTCTGCAAGGGGTACCAGTACTGAGTAATGATAACTTGTCTATTCTGTCTGCAAGGAGTACCAGTTCTGAGTAATGATATCTTGTCTATTCTGTCTGCAAGGAGTACCAGTACTGAGTAATGGTAACTTGGCTATATATACAAGGGGTACCAGTACTGAGTAATGATAACTTGTCTATTCTGTCTGCAAGGAGTACCAGTACTGAGTAATGATAACTTGTCTATTCTGTCTGCAAGGAGTACCAGTACTGAGTAATGATAACTTGTCTATTCTGTCTGCAAGGAGAACCAGTACTGAGTAATGATAACTTGTCTATTCTGTCTGCAAGGAGTACCAGTACTGAATAATGATAACTTGTCTTTTCTGTCTGCAAGGAGTACCAGTACTGAGTAATGATAAC
The DNA here is from genome assembly GCF_965601325.2 of Salmo salar. Classification (NCBI taxonomy): domain Eukaryota; kingdom Metazoa; phylum Chordata; class Actinopteri; order Salmoniformes; family Salmonidae; genus Salmo; species Salmo salar. The sequence goes on along the minus strand of NC_138308.1, from coordinate 38,143,537 downwards.
TTGTCTATTCTGTCTGCAAGGAGTACCAGTACTGAGTAATGATAACTTGTCTATTCTGTCTGCAAGAGGTACCAGTACTGAGTAATGATAACTTGTCTATTCTGTCTGCAAGGAGTACCAGTACTGAGTAATGATAACTTGTCTATTCTGTCTGCAAGGAGTACCAGTACTGAGTAATGATAACTTGTCTATTCTGTCTGCAAGGAGAACCAGTACTGAGTAATGATAACTTGTCTATTCTGTCTGCAAGGAGAACCAGTACTGAGTAATGATAACTTGTCTATTGTGTCTGCAAGGAGTACCAGTACTGAGTAATGATAACTTGTCTATTCTGTCTGCAAGGAGAACCAGTACTGAGTAATGATAACTTGTCTATTCTGTCTGCAAGGAGTACCAGTACTGAGTAATGATAACTTGTCTATTCTGTCTGCAAGGAGTACCAGTACTGAGTAATGATAACTTGTCTATTCTGTCTGCAAGAGGTACCAGTACTGAGTAATGATAACTTGTCTATTCTGTCTGCAAGGAGTACCAGTACTGAGTAATGATAACTTGTCTATTCTGTCTGCAAGGAGTACCAGTACTGAGTAATGATAACTTGTCTATTCTGTCTGCAAGGAGAACCAGTACTGAGTAATGATAACTTGTCTATTCTGTCTGCAAGGAGAACCAGTACTGAGTAATGATAACTTGTCTATTGTGTCTGCAAGGAGTACCAGTACTGAGTAATGATAACTTGTCTATTCTGTCTGCAAGGAGAACCAGTACTGAGTAATGATAACTTGTCTATTCTGTCTGCAAGGGGTACCAGTACTGAGTAATGATAACTTGTCTATTCTGTCTGCAAGGAGTACCAGTACTGAGTAATGATAACTTGTCTATTCTGTCTGCAAGAGGTACCAGTACTGAGTAATGATAACTTGTCTATTCTGTCTGCAAGGAGTACCAGTACTGGGTAATGATAACTTGTCTATTCTGTCTGCAAGAGGTACCAGTACTGAGTAATGATAACTTGTCTATTCTGTCTGCAAGGAGAACCAGTACTGAGTAATGATAACTTGTCTATTCTGTCTGCAAGGGGTACCAGTACTGAGTAATGATAACTTGTCTATTCTGTCTGCAAGGAGTACCAGTACTGAGTAATGATAACTTGTCTATTCTGTCTGCAAGGAGTACCAGTACTGAGTAATGATAACTTGGCTATATATACAAGGGGTACCAGTACTGAGTAATGATAACTTGTCTATTCTGTCTGCAAGGAGTACCAGTAATGAGTAATGATAACTTGTCTATTCTGTCTGCAAGGAGTACCAGTACTGAGTAATGATAACTTGTCTATTCTGTCTGCAAGGAGAACCAGTACTGAATAATGATAACTTGTCTATTCTGTCTGCAAGGAGTACCAGTACTGAATAATGATAACTTTCCTATTCTGTCTGCAAGAGGTACAAGTACTGAGTAATGATAACTTGTCTATTCTGTCTGCAAGGAGAACCAGTACTGAATAATGATAACTTGTCTATTCTGTCTGCAAGGAGTACCAGTACTGAATAATGATAACTTTCCTATTCTGTCAGCAAGAGGTAACAGTACTGAGTAATGATAACTTGTCTATTCTGTCTGCAAGAGGTACCAGTACTGAGTAATGATAACTTGGCTTTTTTGTCTGCAAGGAGTACCAGTACTGAGTAATGATAACTTGTCTATTCTGTCTGCAAGGAGTACCAGTACTGAGTAATGATAACTTGTCTATTCTGTCTGCAAGAGGTACCAGTACTGAGTAATGATAACTTATCTATTCTGTCTGCAAGGAGTACCAGTACTGAGTAATGATAACTTGTCTATTCTGTCTGCAAGGAGTACCAGTACTGAGTAATGATAACTTGTCTATTCTGTCTGCAAGAGGTACCAGTACTGAGTAATGATAACTTGTCTATTCTGTCTGCAAGGAGTACCAGTACTGAGTAATGATAACTTGTCTATTCTGTCTGCAAGGAGTACCAGTACTGAGTAATGATAACTTGTCTATTCTGTCTGCAAGGAGAACCAGTACTGAGTAATGATAACTTGTCTATTCTGTCTGCAAGGAGAACCAGTACTGAGTAATGATAACTTGTCTATTGTGTCTGCAAGGAGTACCAGTACTGAGTAATGATAACTTGTCTATTCTGTCTGCAAGGAGAACCAGTACTGAGTAATGATAACTTGTCTATTCTGTCTGCAAGGGGTACCAGTACTGAGTAATGATAACTTGTCTATTCTGTCTGCAAGGAGTACCAGTACTGAGTAATGATAACTTGTCTATTCTGTCTGCAAGGAGAACCAGTACTGAGTAATGATAACTTGTCTATTCTGTCTGCAAGGGGTACCAGTACTGAGTAATGATAACTTGTCTATTCTGTCTGCAAGGAGTACCAGTACTGAGTAATGATAACTTGTCTATTCTGTCTGCAAGAGGTACCAGTACTGAGTAATGATAACTTGTCTATTCTGTCTGCAAGGAGTACCAGTACTGGGTAATGATAACTTGTCTATTCTGTCTGCAAGAGGTACCAGTACTGAGTAATGATAACTTGTCTATTCTGTCTGCAAGGAGAACCAGTACTGAGTAATGATAACTTGTCTATTCTGTCTGCAAGGGGTACCAGTACTGAGTAATGATAACTTGTCTATTCTGTCTGCAAGGAGTACCAGTACTGAGTAATGATAACTTGTCTATTCTGTCTGCAAGGAGTACCAGTACTGAGTAATGATAACTTGGCTATATATACAAGGGGTACCAGTACTGAGTAATGATAACTTGTCTATTCTGTCTGCAAGGAGTACCAGTAATGAGTAATGATAACTTGTCTATTCTGTCTGCAAGGAGTACCAGTACTGAGTAATGATAACTTGTCTATTCTGTCTGCAAGGAGAACCAGTACTGAATAATGATAACTTGTCTATTCTGTCTGCAAGGAGTACCAGTACTGAATAATGATAACTTTCCTATTCTGTCTGCAAGAGGTACAAGTACTGAGTAATGATAACTTGTCTATTCTGTCTGCAAGGAGAACCAGTACTGAATAATGATAACTTGTCTATTCTGTCTGCAAGGAGTACCAGTACTGAATAATGATAACTTTCCTATTCTGTCAGCAAGAGGTAACAGTACTGAGTAATGATAACTTGTCTATTCTGTCTGCAAGAGGTACCAGTACTGAGTAATGATAACTTGGCTTTTTTGTCTGCAAGGAGTACCAGTACTGAGTAATGATAACTTGTCTATTCTGTCTGCAAGGAGTACCAGTACTGAGTAATGATAACTTGTCTATTCTGTCTGCAAGAGGTACCAGTACTGAGTAATGATAACTTATCTATTCTGTCTGCAAGGAGTACCAGTACTGAGTAATGATAACTTGTCTATTCTGTCTGCAAGGAGTACCAGTACTGAGTAATGATAACTTGTCTATTCTGTCTGCAAGAGGTACCAGTACTGAGTAATGATAACTTGTCTATTCTGTCTGCAAGGAGTACCAGTACTGAGTAATGATAACTTGTCTATTCTGTCTGCAAGGAGTACCAGTACTGAGTAATGATAACTTGTCTATTCTGTCTGCAAGGAGAACCAGTACTGAGTAATGATAACTTGTCTATTCTGTCTGCAAGGAGAACCAGTACTGAGTAATGATAACTTGTCTATTGTGTCTGCAAGGAGTACCAGTACTGAGTAATGATAACTTGTCTATTCTGTCTGCAAGGAGAACCAGTACTGAGTAATGAGTAACTTGTGCTATTCTGTCTGCATATACGAAGGGGTACCAGTACTGAGTAATGATAACTTGTCTATTCTGTCTGCAAGGAGTACCAGTACTGAGTAATGATAACTTGTCTATTCTGTCTGCAAGGAGTACCAGTACTGAGTAATGATAACTTGGCTATATATACAAGGGGTACCAGTACTGAGTAATGATAACTTGTCTATTCTGTCTGCAAGGAGTACCAGTACTGAGTAATGATAACTTGTCTATTCTGTCTGCAAGGAGTACCAGTACTGAGTAATGATAACTTGTCTATTCTGTCTGCAAGGAGAACCAGTACTGAGTAATGATAACTTGTCTATTCTGTCTGCAAGGAGAACCAGTACTGAGTAATGATAACTTGTCTATTCTGTCTGCAAGGAGAACCAATACTGAGTAATGATAACTTGTCTATTCTGTCTGCAAGGAGAACCAGTACTGAGTAATGATAACTTGTCTATTGTGTCTGCAAGGAGTACCAGTACTGAGTAATGATAACTTGTCTATTCTGTCTGCAAGGAGAACCAGTACTGAGTAATGATAACTTGTCTATTCTGTCTGCAAGGGGTACCAGTACTGAGTAATGATAACTTGTCTATTCTGTCTGCAAGGAGTACCAGTACTGAGTAATGATAACTTGTCTATTCTGTCTGCAAGGAGTACCAGTACTGAGTAATGATAACTTGTCTATTCTGTCTGCAAGGAGAACCAGTACTGAATAATGATAACTTGCCTATTCTGTCTGCAAGGAGTACCAGTACTGAATAATGATAACTTTCCTATTCTGTCTGCAAGAGGTACCAGTACTGAGTAATGATAACTTGTCTATTCTGTCTGCAAGGAGTACCAGTACTGAATAATGATAACTTGTCTATTCTGTCTGCAAGGAGTACCAGTACTGAGTAATGATAACTTGTCTATTCTGTCTGCAAGGAGTACCAGTACTGAGTAATGATAACTTGGCTATATATACAAGGGGTACAAGTACTGAGTAATGATAACTTGTCTATTCTGTCTGCAAGGAGTACCAGTACTGAGTAATGATAACTTGTCTATTCTGTCTGCAAGGAGTACCAGTACTGAGTAATGATAACTTGTCTATTCTGTCTGCAAGGAGAACCAGTACTGAATAATGATAACTTGTCTATTCTGTCTGCAAGGAGTACCAGTACTGAGTAATGATAACTTGTCTATTCTGTCTGCAAGAGGTACCAGTACTGAGTAATGATAACTTGTCTATTCTGTCTGCAAGGAGTACCAGTACTGAGTAATGATAACTTGTCTATTCTGTCTGCAAGGAGTACCAGTACTGAGTAATGATAACTTGTCTATTCTGTCTGCAAGGAGAACCAGTACTGAGTAATGATAACTTGTCTATTCTGTCTGCAAGGAGAACCAGTACTGAGTAATGATAACTTGTCTATTCTGTCTGCAAGAGGTACCAGTTCTGAGTAATGATAACTTGTCTATTCTGTCTGCAAGAGGTACCAGTACTGAATAATGATAACTTGTCTATTCTGTCTGCAAGGAGTACCAGTACTGGGTAATGATAACTTGTCTATTCTGTCTGCAAGAGGTACCAGTACTGAGTAATGATAACTTGTCTATTCTGTCTGCAAGGAGAACCAGTACTGAGTAATGATAACTTGTCTATTCTGTCTGCAAGGGGTACCAGTACTGAGTAATGATAACTTGTCTATTCTGTCAGCAAGGAGTACCAGTACTGAGTAATGATAACTTGTCTATTCTGTCTGCAAGGAGTACCAGTACTGAGTAATGATAACTTGGCTATATATACAAGGGGTACCAGTACTGAGTAATGATAACTTGTCTATTCTGTCTGCAAGGAGTACCAGTAATGAGTAATGATAACTTCTCTATTCTGTCTGCAAGGAGTACCAGTACTGAGTAATGATAACTTGTCTATTCTGTCTGCAAGGAGAACCAGTACTGAATAATGATAAGTTGTCTATTCTGTCTGCAAGGAGTACCAGTACTGAATAATGATAACTTTCCTATTCTGTCTGCAAGAGGTACCAGTACTGAGTAATGATAACTTGTCTATTCTGTCTGCAAGAGGTACCAGTACTGAGTAATGATAACTTGGCTATTTTGTCTGCAAGGAGTACCAGTACTGAGTAATGATAACTTGTCTATTCTGTCTGCAAGGAGTACCAGTACTGAGTAATGATAACTTGTCTATTCTGTCTGCAAGAGGTACCAGTACTGAGTAATGATAACTTGTCTATTCTGTCTGCAAGGAGAACCAGTACTGAGTAATGATAACTTGTCTATTCTGTCTGCAAGGAGAACCAGTACTGAGTAATGATAACTTGTCTATTGTGTCTGCAAGGAGTACCAGTACTGAGTAATGATAACTTGTCTATTCTGTCTGCAAGGGGTATCAGTACTGAGTAATGATAACTTGTCTATTCTGTCTGCAAGGAGTACCAGTACTGAGTAATGATAACTTGTCTATTCTGTCTGCAAGGAGTACCAGTACTGAGTAATGATAACTTGGCTATATATACAAGGGGTACCAGTACTGGGTAATGATAACTTGTCTATTCTGTCTGCAAGGAGTACCAGTACTGAGTAATGATAACTTGTCTATTCTGTCTGCAAGGAGTACCAGTACTGAGTAATGATAACTTGTCTATTCTGTCTGCAAGGAGAACCAGTACTGAGTAATGATAACTTGTCTATTCTGTCTGCAAGGAGTACCAGTACTGAATAATGATAACTTGTCTATTCTGTCTGCAAGGGGTACCAGTACTGAATAATGATAACTTGTCTATTTTGTCTGCAAGGAGTACCAGTACTGAGTAATGATAACTTGTCTATTCTGTCTGCAAGGAGTACCAGTACTGAGTAATGATAACTTGGCTATATATACAAGGGGTACCAGTACTGAATAATGATAACTTGTCTATTCTGTCTGCAAGGAGTACCAGTACTGAGTAATGATAACTTGTCTATTCTGTCTGCAAGGAGAACCAGTACTGAATAATGATAACTTGCCTATTCTGTCTGCAAGGAGTACCAGTACTGAATAATGATAACTTTCCTATTCTGTCTGCAAGAGGTACCAGTACTGAGTAATGATAACTTGTCTATTCTGTCTGCAAGAGGTACCAGTACTGAGTAATGATAACTTGGCTATTTTGTCTGCAAGGAGTACCAGTACTGAGTAATGATAACTTGTCTATTCTGTCTGCAAGGAGTACCAGTACTGAGTAATGATAACTTGTCTATTCTGTCTGCAAGAGGTACCAGTACTGAGTAATGATAACTTATCTATTCTGTCTGCAAGGAGTACCAGTACTGAGTAATGATAACTTGTCTATTCTGTCTGCAAGAGGTACCAGTACTGAGTAATGATAACTTGTCTATTCTGTCTGCAAGGAGTACCAGTACTGAGTAATGATAACTTGTCTATTCTGTCTGCAAGAGGTACCAGTACTGAGTAATGATAACTTGTCTATTCTGTCTGCAAGGAGTACCAGTACTGAGTAATGATAACTTGTCTATTCTGTCTGCAAGGAGTACCAGTACTGAGTAATGATAACTTGTCTATTCTGTCTGCAAGGAGAACCAGTACTGAGTAATGATAACTTGTCTATTCTGTCTGCAAGGAGAACCAGTACTGAGTAATGATAACTTGTCTATTCTGTCTGCAAGAGGTACCAGTTCTGAGTAATGATAACTTGTCTATTCTGTCTGCAAGAGGTACCAGTACTGAATAATGATAACTTGTCTATTCTGTCTGCAAGGAGTACCAGTACTGGGTAATGATAACTTGTCTATTCTGTCTGCAAGAGGTACCAGTACTGAGTAATGATAACTTGTCTATTCTGTCTGCAAGGAGAACCAGTACTGAGTAATGATAACTTGTCTATTCTGTCTGCAAGGGGTACCAGTACTGAGTAATGATAACTTGTCTATTCTGTCAGCAAGGAGTACCAGTACTGAGTAATGATAACTTGTCTATTCTGTCTGCAAGGAGTACCAGTACTGAGTAATGATAACTTGGCTATATATACAAGGGGTACCAGTACTGAGTAATGATAACTTGTCTATTCTGTCTGCAAGGAGTACCAGTAATGAGTAATGATAACTTGTCTATTCTGTCTGCAAGGAGTACCAGTACTGAGTAATGATAACTTGTCTATTCTGTCTGCAAGGAGAACCAGTACTGAATAATGATAAGTTGTCTATTCTGTCTGCAAGGAGTACCAGTACTGAATAATGATAACTTTCCTATTCTGTCTGCAAGAGGTACCAGTACTGAGTAATGATAACTTGTCTATTCTGTCTGCAAGAGGTACCAGTACTGAGTAATGATAACTTGGCTATTTTGTCTGCAAGGAGTACCAGTACTGAGTAATGATAACTTGTCTATTCTGTCTGCAAGGAGTACCAGTACTGAGTAATGATAACTTGTCTATTCTGTCTGCAAGAGGTACCAGTACTGAGTAATGATAACTTGTCTATTCTGTCTGCAAGGAGAACCAGTACTGAGTAATGATAACTTGTCTATTCTGTCTGCAAGGAGAACCAGTACTGAGTAATGATAACTTGTCTATTGTGTCTGCAAGGAGTACCAGTACTGAGTAATGATAACTTGTCTATTCTGTCTGCAAGGGGTATCAGTACTGAGTAATGATAACTTGTCTATTCTGTCTGCAAGGAGTACCAGTACTGAGTAATGATAACTTGTCTATTCTGTCTGCAAGGAGTACCAGTACTGAGTAATGATAACTTGGCTATATATACAAGGGGTACCAGTACTGGGTAATGATAACTTGTCTATTCTGTCTGCAAGGAGTACCAGTACTGAGTAATGATAACTTGTCTATTCTGTCTGCAAGGAGTACCAGTACTGAGTAATGATAACTTGTCTATTCTGTCTGCAAGGAGAACCAGTACTGAGTAATGATAACTTGTCTATTCTGTCTGCAAGGAGTACCAGTACTGAATAATGATAACTTGTCTATTCTGTCTGCAAGGGGTACCAGTACTGAATAATGATAACTTGTCTATTTTGTCTGCAAGGAGTACCAGTACTGAGTAATGATAACTTGTCTATTCTGTCTGCAAGGAGTACCAGTACTGAGTAATGATAACTTGGCTATATATACAAGGGGTACCAGTACTGAATAATGATAACTTGTCTATTCTGTCTGCAAGGAGTACCAGTACTGAGTAATGATAACTTGTCTATTCTGTCTGCAAGGAGAACCAGTACTGAATAATGATAACTTGCCTATTCTGTCTGCAAGGAGTACCAGTACTGAATAATGATAACTTTCCTATTCTGTCTGCAAGAGGTACCAGTACTGAGTAATGATAACTTGTCTATTCTGTCTGCAAGAGGTACCAGTACTGAGTAATGATAACTTGGCTATTTTGTCTGCAAGGAGTACCAGTACTGAGTAATGATAACTTGTCTATTCTGTCTGCAAGGAGTACCAGTACTGAGTAATGATAACTTGTCTATTCTGTCTGCAAGAGGTACCAGTACTGAGTAATGATAACTTATCTATTCTGTCTGCAAGGAGTACCAGTACTGAGTAATGATAACTTGTCTATTCTGTCTGCAAGGAGTACCAGTACTGAGTAATGATAACTTGTCTATTCTGTCTGCAAGAGGTACCAGTACTGAGTAATGATAACTTGTCTATATATACAAGGGGTACCAGTACTGAATAATGATAACTTGTCTATTCTGTCTGCAAGGAGTACCAGTACTGAGTAATGATAACTTGTCTATTCTGTCTGCAAGGAGAACCAGTACTGAATAATGATAACTTGCCTATTCTGTCTGCAAGGAGTACCAGTACTGAATAATGATAACTTTCCTATTCTGTCTGCAAGAGGTACCAGTACTGAGTAATGATAACTTGTCTATTCTGTCTGCAAGAGGTACCAGTACTGAGTAATGATAACTTGGCTATTTTGTCTGCAAGGAGTACCAGTACTGAGTAATGATAACTTGTCTATTCTGTCTGCAAGGAGTACCAGTACTGAGTAATGATAACTTGTCTATTCTGTCTGCAAGAGGTACCAGTACTGAGTAATGATAACTTATCTATTCTGTCTGCAAGGAGTACCAGTACTGAGTAATGATAACTTGTCTATTCTGTCTGCAAGGAGTACCAGTACTGAGTAATGATAACTTGTCTATTCTGTCTGCAAGGAGTACCAGTACTGAGTAATGATAACTTGTCTATTCTGTCTGCAAGGAGAACCAGTACTGAGTAATGATAACTTGTCTATTCTGTCTGCAAGGAGAACCAGTACTGAGTTATGATACCTTGTCTATTGTGTCTGCAAGGAGTACCAGTACTGAGTAATGATAACTTGTCTATTCTGTCTGCAAGGAGAACCAGTACTGAGTAATGATAACTTGTCTATTCTGTCTGCAAGGGGTACCAGTACTGAGTAATGATAACTTGTCTATTCTGTCTGCAAGGAGTACCAGTACTGAGTAATGATAACTTGTCTATTCTGTCTGCAAGGAGTACCAGTACTGAGTAATGGTAACTTGGCTATATATACAAGGGGTACCAGTACTGAGTAATGATAACTTGTCTATTCTGTCTGCAAGGAGTACCAGTACTGAGTAATGATAACTTGTCTATTCTGTCTGCAAGGAGTACCAGTACTGAGTAATGGTAACTTGGCTATATATACAAGGGGTACCAGTACTGAGTAATGATAACTTGTCTATTCTGTCTGCAAGAGGTACCAGTACTGAGTAATGATAACTTGTCTATTCTGTCTGCAAGGAGTACCAGTACTGAGTAATGATAACTTGTCTATTCTGTCTGCAAGGAGTACCAGTACTGAGTAATGATAACTTGTCTATTCTGTCTGCAAGGAGAACCAGTACTGAGTAATGATAACTTGTCTATTCTGTCTGCAAGGAGAACCAGTACTGAGTAATGATAACTTGTCTATTGTGTCTGCAAGGAGTACCAGTACTGAGTAATGATAACTTGTCTATTCTGTCTGCAAGGAGAACCAGTACTGAGTAATGATAACTTGTCTATTCTGTCTGCAAGGGGTACCAGTACTGAGTAATGATAACTTGTCTATTCTGTCTGCAAGGAGTACCAGTACTGAGTAATGATAACTTGTCTATTCTGTCTGCAAGGAGTACCAGTACTGAGTAATGATAACTTGTCTATTCTGTCTGCAAGGAGAACCAGTACTGAATAATGATAACTTGCCTATTCTGTCTGCAAGGAGTACCAGTACTGAATAATGATAACTTTCCTATTCTGTCTGCAAGAGGTACCAGTACTGAGTAATGATAACTTGTCTATTCTGTCTGCAAGGAGAACCAGTACTGAATAATGATAACTTGTCTATTCTGTCTGCAAGGAGTACCAGTACTGAATAATGATAACTTGTCTATTCTGTCTGCAAGGAGTACCAGTACTGAGTAATGATAACTTGTCTATTCTGTCTGCAAGGAGTACCAGTACTGAGTAATGATAACTTGGCTATATATACAAGGGGTACAAGTACTAAGTAATGATAACTTGTCTATTCTGTCTGCAAGGAGTACCAGTACTGACTAATGATAACTTGTCTATTCTGTCTGCAAGGAGTACCAGTACTGAGTAATGATAACTTGTCTATTCTGTCTGCAAGGAGAACCAGTACTGAATAATGATAACTTGTCTATTCTGTCTGCAAGGAGTACCAGTACTGAGTAATGATAACTTGTCTATTCTGTCTGCAAGAGGTACCAGTACTGAGTAATGATAACTTGTCTATTCTGTCTGCAAGGAGTACCAGTACTGAGTAATGATAACTTGTCTATTCTGTCTGCAAGGAGTACCAGTACTGAGTAATGATAACTTGTCTATTCTGTCTGCAAGGAGTACCAGTACTGAGTAATGATAACTTGTCTATTCTGTCTGCAAGGAGAACCAGTACTGAGTAATGATAACTTGTCTATTCTGTCTGCAAGGAGAACCAGTACTGAGTAATGATAACTTGTCTATTCTGTCTGCAAGAGGTACCAGTTCTGAGTAATGATAACTTGTCTATTCTGTCTGCAAGAGGTACCAGTACTGAATAATGATAACTTGTCTATTCTGTCTGCAAGGAGTACCAGTACTGGGTAATGATAACTTGTCTATTCTGTCTGCAAGAGGTACCAGTACTGAGTAATGATAACTTGTCTATTCTGTCTGCAAGGAGAACCAGTACTGAATAATGATAACTTGTCTATTCTGTCTGCAAGGAGTACCAGTACTGAGTAATGATAACATGTCTATTCTGTCTGCAAGAGGTACCAGTACTGAGTAATGATAACTTGTCTATTCTGTCTGCAAGGAGTACCAGTACTGAGTAATGATAACTTGTCTATTCTGTCTGCAAGGAGTACCAGTACTGAGTAATGATAACTTGTCTATTCTGTCTGCAAGGAGAACCAGTACTGAGTAATGATAACTTGTCTATTCTGTCTGCAAGGAGAACCAGTACTGAGTAATGATAACTTGTCTATTCTGTCTGCAAGAGGTACCAGTTCTGAGTAATGATAACTTGTCTATTCTGTCTGCAAGAGGTACCAGTACTGAATAATGATAACTTGTCTATTCTGTCTGCAAGGAGTACCAGTACTGGGTAATGATAACTTGTCTATTCTGTCTGCAAGAGGTACCAGTACTGAGTAATGATAACTTGTCTATTCTGTCTGCAAGGAGAACCAGTACTGAGTAATGATAACTTGTCTACTCTGTCTGCAAGGGGTACCAGTACTGAGTAATGATAACTTGTCTATTCTGTCTGCAAGGAGTACCAGTACTGAGTAATGATAACTTGTCTATTCTGTCTGCAAGGAGTACCAGTACTGAGTAATGATAACTTGGCTATATATACAAGGGGTACCAGTACTGAGTAATGATAACTTGTCTATTCTGTCTGCAAGGAGTACCAGTAATGAGTAATGATAACTTGTCTATTCTGTCTGCAAGGAGTACCAGTACTGAGTAATGATAACTTGTCTATTCTGTCTGCAAGGAGAACCAGTACTGAATAATGATAAGTTGTCTATTCTGTCTGCAAGGAGTACCAGTACTGAATAATGATAACTTTCCTATTCTGTCTGCAAGAGGTACCAGTACTGAGTAATGATAACTTGTCTATTCTGTCTGCAAGAGGTACCAGTACTGAGTAATGATAACTTGGCTATTTTGTCTGCAAGGAGTACCAGTACTGAGTAATGATAACTTGTCTATTCTGTCTGCAAGGAGTACCAGTACTGAGTAATGATAACTTGTCTATTCTGTCTGCAAGAGGTACCAGTACTGAGTAATGATAACTTATCTATTCTGTCTGCAAGGAGTACCAGTACTGAGTAATGATAACTTGTCTATTCTGTCTGCAAGGAGTACCAGTACTGAGTAATGATAACTTGTCTATTCTGTCTGCAAGAGGTACCAGTACTGAGTAATGATAACTTGTCTATTCTATCTGCAAGGAGTACCAGTACTGAGTAATGATAACTTGTCTATTCTGTCTGCAAGGAGTACCAGTACTGAGTAATGATAACTTGTCTATTCTGTCTGCAAGGAGAACCAGTACTGAGTAATGATAACTTGTCTATTCTGTCTGCAAGGAGAACCAGTACTGAGTAATGATAACTTGTCTATTGTGTCTGCAAGGAGTACCAGTACTGAGTAATGATAACTTGGCTATATATACAAGGGGTACCAGTACTGGGTAATGATAACTTGTCTATTCTGTCTGCAAGGAGTACCAGTACTGAGTAATGATAACTTGTCTATTCTGTCTGCAAGGAGTACCAGTACTGAGTAATGATAACTTGTCTATTCTGTCTGCAAGGAGAACCAGTACTGAGTAATGATAACTTGTCTATTCTGTCTGCAAGGAGTACCAGTACTGAATAATGATAACTTGTCTATTCTGTCTGCAAGGGGTACCAGTACTGAATAATGATAACTTGTCTATTTTGTCTGCAAGGAGTACCAGTACTGAGTAATGATAACTTGTCTATTCTGTCTGCAAGGAGTACCAGTACTGAGTAATGATAACTTGGCTATATATACAAGGGGTACCAGTACTGAATAATGATAACTTGTCTATTCTGTCTGCAAGGAGTACCAGTACTGAGTAATGATAACTTGTCTATTCTGTCTGCAAGGAGAACCAGTACTGAATAATGATAACTTGCCTATTCTGTCTGCAAGGAGTACCAGTACTGAATAATGATAACTTTCCTATTCTGTCTGCAAGAGGTACCAGTACTGAGTAATGATAACTTGTCTATTCTGTCTGCAAGAGGTACCAGTACTGAGTAATGATAACTTGGCTATTTTGTCTGCAAGGAGTACCAGTACTGAGTAATGATAACTTGTCTATTCTGTCTGCAAGGAGTACCAGTACTGAGTAATGATAACTTGTCTATTCTGTCTGCAAGAGGTACCAGTACTGAGTAATGATAACTTATCTATTCTGTCTGCAAGGAGTACCAGTACTGAGTAATGATAACTTGTCTATTCTGTCTGCAAGGAGTACCAGTACTGAGTAATGATAACTTGTCTATTCTGTCTGCAAGAGGTACCAGTACTGAGTAATGATAACTTGTCTATATATACAAGGGGTACCAGTACTGAATAATGATAACTTGTCTATTCTGTCTGCAAGGAGTACCAGTACTGAGTAATGATAACTTGTCTATTCTGTCTGCAAGGAGAACCAGTACTGAATAATGATAACTTGCCTATTCTGTCTGCAAGGAGTACCAGTACTGAATAATGATAACTTTCCTATTCTGTCTGCAAGAGGTACCAGTACTGAGTAATGATAACTTGTCTATTCTGTCTGCAAGAGGTACCAGTACTGAGTAATGATAACTTGGCTATTTTGTCTGCAAGGAGTACCAGTACTGAGTAATGATAACTTGTCTATTCTGTCTGCAAGGAGTACCAGTACTGAGTAATGATAACTTGTCTATTCTGTCTGCAAGAGGTACCAGTACTGAGTAATGATAACTTATCTATTCTGTCTGCAAGGAGTACCAGTACTGAGTAATGATAACTTGTCTATTCTGTCTGCAAGGAGTACCAGTACTGAGTAATGATAACTTGTCTATTCTGTCTGCAAGGAGTACCAGTACTGAGTAATGATAACTTGTCTATTCTGTCTGCAAGGAGAACCAGTACTGAGTAATGATAACTTGTCTATTCTGTCTGCAAGGAGAACCAGTACTGAGTTATGATACCTTGTCTATTGTGTCTGCAAGGAGTACCAGTACTGAGTAATGATAACTTGTCTATTCTGTCTGCAAGGAGAACCAGTACTGAGTAATGATAACTTGTCTATTCTGTCTGCAAGGGGTACCAGTACTGAGTAATGATAACTTGTCTATTCTGTCTGCAAGGAGTACCAGTACTGAGTAATGATAACTTGTCTATTCTGTCTGCAAGGAGTACCAGTACTGAGTAATGGTAACTTGGCTATATATACAAGGGGTACCAGTACTGAGTAATGATAACTTGTCTATTCTGTCTGCAAGGAGTACCAGTACTGAGTAATGATAACTTGTCTATTCTGTCTGCAAGGAGTACCAGTACTGAGTAATGGTAACTTGGCTATATATACAAGGGGTACCAGTACTGAGTAATGATAACTTGTCTATTCTGTCTGCAAGAGGTACCAGTACTGAGTAATGATAACTTGTCTATTCTGTCTGCAAGGAGTACCAGTACTGAGTAATGATAACTTGTCTATTCTGTCTGCAAGGAGTACCAGTACTGAGTAATGATAACTTGTCTATTCTGTCTGCAAGGAGAACCAGTACTGAGTAATGATAACTTGTCTATTCTGTCTGCAAGGAGAACCAGTACTGAGTAATGATAACTTGTCTATTGTGTCTGCAAGGAGTACCAGTACTGAGTAATGATAACTTGTCTATTCTGTCTGCAAGGAGAACCAGTACTGAGTAATGATAACTTGTCTATTCTGTCTGCAAGGGGTACCAGTACTGAGTAATGATAACTTGTCTATTCTGTCTGCAAGGAGTACCAGTACTGAGTAATGATAACTTGTCTATTCTGTCTGCAAGGAGTACCAGTACTGAGTAATGATAACTTGTCTATTCTGTCTGCAAGGAGAACCAGTACTGAATAATGATAACTTGCCTATTCTGTCTGCAAGGAGTACCAGTACTGAATAATGATAACTTTCCTATTCTGTCTGCAAGAGGTACCAGTACTGAGTAATGATAACTTGTCTATTCTGTCTGCAAGGAGAACCAGTACTGAATAATGATAACTTGTCTATTCTGTCTGCAAGGAGTACCAGTACTGAATAATGATAACTTGTCTATTCTGTCTGCAAGGAGTACCAGTACTGAGTAATGATAACTTGTCTATTCTGTCTGCAAGGAGTACCAGTACTGAGTAATGATAACTTGGCTATATATACAAGGGGTACAAGTACTGAGTAATGATAACTTGTCTATTCTGTCTGCAAGGAGTACCAGTACTGAGTAATGATAACTTGTCTATTCTGTCTGCAAGGAGTACCAGTACTGAGTAATGATAACTTGTCTATTCTGTCTGCAAGGAGAACCAGTACTGAATAATGATAACTTGTCTATTCTGTCTGCAAGGAGTACCAGTACTGAGTAATGATAACTTGTCTATTCTGTCTGCAAGAGGTACCAGTACTGAGTAATGATAACTTGTCTATTCTGTCTGCAAGAGGTACCAGTACTGAGTAATGATAACTTGTCTATTCTGTCTGCAAGGAGTACCAGTACTGAGTAATGATAACTTGTCTATTCTGTCTGCAAGGAGTACCAGTACTGAGTAATGATAACTTGTCTATTCTGTCTGCAAGGAGTACCAGTACTGAGTAATGATAACTTGTCTATTCTGTCTGCAAGGAGAACCAGTACTGAGTAATGATAACTTGTCTATTCTGTCTGCAAGGAGAACCAGTACTGAGTAATGATAACTTGTCTATTCTGTCTGCAAGAGGTACCAGTTCTGAGTAATGATAACTTGTCTATTCTGTCTGCAAGAGGTACCAGTACTGAATAATGATAACTTGTCTATTCTGTCTGCAAGGAGTACCAGTACTGGGTAATGATAACTTGTCTATTCTGTCTGCAAGAGGTACCAGTACTGAGTAATGATAACTTGTCTATTCTGTCTGCAAGGAGAACCAGTACTGAATAATGATAACTTGTCTATTCTGTCTGCAAGGAGTACCAGTACTGAGTAATGATAACATGTCTATTCTGTCTGCAAGAGGTACCAGTACTGAGTAATGATAACTTGTCTATTCTGTCTGCAAGGAGTACCAGTACTGAGTAATGATAACTTGTCTATTCTGTCTGCAAGGAGTACCAGTACTGAGTAATGATAACTTGTCTATTCTGTCTGCAAGGAGAACCAGTACTGAGTAATGATAACTTGTCTATTCTGTCTGCAAGGAGAACCAGTACTGAGTAATGATAACTTGTCTATTCTGTCTGCAAGAGGTACCAGTTCTGAGTAATGATAACTTGTCTATTCTGTCTGCAAGAGGTACCAGTACTGAATAATGATAACTTGTCTATTCTGTCTGCAAGGAGTACCAGTACTGGGTAATGATAACTTGTCTATTCTGTCTGCAAGAGGTACCAGTACTGAGTAATGATAACTTGTCTATTCTGTCTGCAAGGAGAACCAGTACTGAATAATGATAACTTGTCTATTCTGTCTGCAAGGAGAACCAGTACTGAATAATGATAACTTGTCTATTCTGTCTGCAAGGAGTACCAGTACTGAGTAATGATAACATGTCTATTCTGTCTGCAAGGAGTACCAGTACTGAGTAATGATAACTTGTCTATTCTGTCTGCAAGGAGTACCAGTACTGAGTAATGATAACTTGTCTATTCTGTCTGCAAGGAGAACCAGTACTGAGTAATGATAACTTGTCTATTCTGTCTGCAAGAGGTACCAGTTCTGAGTAATGATAACTTGTCTATTCTGTCTGCAAGAGGTACCAGTACTGAATAATGATAACTTGTCTATTCTGTCTGCAAGGAGTACCAGTACTGGGTAATGATAACTTGTCTATTCTGTCTGCAAGAGGTACCAGTACTGAGTAATGATAACTTGTCTATTCTGTCTGCAAGGAGAACCAGTACTGAGTAATGATAACTTGTCTACTCTGTCTGCAAGGGGTACCAGTACTGAGTAATGATAACTTGTCTATTCTGTCTGCAAGGAGTACCAGTACTGAGTAATGATAACTTGTCTATTCTGTCTGCAAGGAGTACCAGTACTGAGTAATGATAACTTGGCTATATATACAAGGGGTACCAGTACTGAGTAATGATAACTTGTCTATTCTGTCTGCAAGGAGTACCAGTAATGAGTAATGATAACTTGTCTATTCTGTCTGCAAGGAGTACCAGTACTGAGTAATGATAACTTGTCTATTCTGTCTGCAAGGAGAACCAGTACTGAATAATGATAAGTTGTCTATTCTGTCTGCAAGGAGTACCAGTACTGAATAATGATAACTTTCCTATTCTGTCTGCAAGAGGTACCAGTACTGAGTAATGATAACTTGTCTATTCTGTCTGCAAGAGGTACCAGTACTGAGTAATGATAACTTGGCTATTTTGTCTGCAAGGAGTACCAGTACTGAGTAATGATAACTTGTCTATTCTGTCTGCAAGGAGTACCAGTACTGAGTAATGATAACTTGTCTATTCTGTCTGCAAGAGGTACCAGTACTGAGTAATGATAACTTATCTATTCTGTCTGCAAGGAGTACCAGTACTGAGTAATGATAACTTGTCTATTCTGTCTGCAAGGAGTACCAGTACTGAGTAATGATAACTTGTCTATTCTGTCTGCAAGAGGTACCAGTACTGAGTAATGATAACTTGTCTATTCTATCTGCAAGGAGTACCAGTACTGAGTAATGATAACTTGTCTATTCTGTCTGCAAGGAGTACCAGTACTGAGTAATGATAACTTGTCTATTCTGTCTGCAAGGAGAACCAGTACTGAGTAATGATAACTTGTCTATTCTGTCTGCAAGGAGAACCAGTACTGAGTAATGATAACTTGTCTATTGTGTCTGCAAGGAGTACCAGTACTGAGTAATGATAACTTGTCTATTCTGTCTGCAAGGGGTATCAGTACTGAGTAATGATAACTTGTCTATTCTGTCTGCAAGGAGTACCAGTACTGAGTAATGATAACTTGTCTATTCTGTCTGCAAGGAGTACCAGTACTGAGTAATGATAACTTGGCTATATATACAAGGGGTTCCAGTACTGGGTAATGATAACTTGTCTATTCTGTCTGCAAGGAGTACCAGTACTGAGTAATGATAACTTGTCTATTCTGTCTGCAAGGAGTACCAGTACTGAGTAATGATAACTTGTCTATTCTGTCTGCAAGGAGAACCAGTACTGAGTAATGATAACTTGTCTATTCTGTCTGCAAGGAGTACCAGTACTGAATAATGATAACTTGTCTATTCTGTCTGCAAGGGGTACCAGTACTGAGTAATGATAACTTGTCTATTTTGTCTGCAAGGAGTACCAGTACTGAGTAATGATAACTTGTCTATTCTGTCTGCAAGGAGTACCAGTACTGAGTAATGATAACTTGGCTATATATACAAGGGGTACCAGTACTGAGTAATGATAACTTGTCTATTCTGTCTGCAAGGAGTACCAGTACTGAGTAATGATAACTTGTCTATTCTGTCTGCAAGGAGAACCAGTACTGGGTAATGATAACTTGTCTATTCTGTCTGCAAGGGGTACCAGTACTGAGTAATGATAACTTGTCTATTCTGTCTGCAAGGAGTACCAGTACTGAGTAATGATAACTTGTCTATTCTGTCTGCAAGAGGTACCAGTACTGAGTAATGATAACTTGGCTATTTTGTCTGCAAGGAGTACCAGTACTGAGTAATGATAACTTGTCTATTCTGTCTGCAAGGAGTACCAGTACTGAGTAATGATAACTTGTCTATTCTGTCTGCAAGGAGAACCAGTACTGAGTAATGATAACTTGTCTATTCTGTCTGCAAGGGGTACCAGTACTGAGTAATGATAACTTGTCTATTCTGTCTGCAAGGAGTACCAGTACTGAGTAATGATAACTTGTCTATTCTGTCTGCAAGGAGTACCAGTACTGAGTAATGGTAACTTGGCTATATATACAAGGGGTACCAGTACTGAGTAATGATAACTTGTCTATTCTGTCTGCAAGGAGTACCAGTACTGAGTAATGATAACTTGTCTATTCTGTCTGCAAGGAGTACCAGTACTGAGTAATGGTAACTTGGCTATATATACAAGGGGTACCAGTACTGAGTAATGATAACTTGTCTATTCTGTCTGCAAGAGGTACCAGTACTGAGTAATGATAACTTGTCTATTCTGTCTGCAAGGAGTACCAGTACTGAGTAATGATAACTTGTCTATTCTGTCTGCAAGGAGTACCAGTACTGAGTAATGATAACTTGTCTATTCTGTCTGCAAGGAGAACCAGTACTGAGTAATGATAACTTGTCTATTCTGTCTGCAAGGAGAACCAGTACTGAGTAATGATAACTTGTCTATTGTGTCTGCAAGGAGTACCAGTACTGAGTAATGATAACTTGTCTATTCTGTCTGCAAGGAGAACCAGTACTGAGTAATGATAACTTGTCTATTCTGTCTGCAAGGGGTACCAGTACTGAGTAATGATAACTTGTCTATTCTGTCTGCAAGGAGTACTAGTACTGAGTAATGATAACTTGTCTATTCTGTCTGCAAGGAGTACCAGTACTGAGTAATGATAACTTGTCTATTCTGTCTGCAAGGAGAACCAGTACTGAATAATGATAACTTGCCTATTCTGTCTGCAAGGAGTACCAGTACTGAATAATGATAACTTTCCTATTCTGTCTGCAAGAGGTACCAGTACTGAGTAATGATAACTTGTCTATTCTGTCTGCAAGGAGAACCAGTACTGAATAATGATAACTTGTCTATTCTGTCTGCAAGGAGTACCAGTACTGAATAATGATAACTTGTCTATTCTGTCTGCAAGGAGTACCAGTACTGAGTAATGATAACTTGTCTATTCTGTCTGCAAGGAGTACCAGTACTGAGTAATGATAACTTGGCTATATATACAAGGGGTACAAGTACTGAGTAATGATAACTTGTCTATTCTGTCTGCAAGGAGTACCAGTACTGAGTAATGATAACTTGTCTATTCTGTCTGCAAGAGGTACCAGTACTGAGTAATGATAACTTGTCTATTCTGTCTGCAAGGAGTACCAGTACTGAGTAATGATAACTTGTCTATTCTGTCTGCAAGGAGTACCAGTACTGAGTAATGATAACTTGTCTATTCTGTCTGCAAGGAGAACCAGTACTGAGTAATGATAACTTGTCTATTCTGTCTGCAAGGAGAACCAGTACTGAGTAATGATAACTTGTCTATTCTGTCTGCAAGAGGTACCAGTTCTGAGTAATGATAACTTGTCTATTCTGTCTGCAAGAGGTACCAGTACTGAATAATGATAACTTGTCTATTCTGTCTGCAAGGAGTACCAGTACTGGGTAATGATAACTTGTCTATTCTGTCTGCAAGAGGTACCAGTACTGAGTAATGATAACTTGTCTATTCTGTCTGCAAGGAGAACCAGTACTGAATAATGATAAATTGTCTATTCTGTCTGCAAGGAGTACCAGTACTGAGTAATGATAACATGTCTATTCTGTCTGCAAGAGGTACCAGTACTGAGTAATGATAACTTGTCTATTCTGTCTGCAAGGAGTACCAGTACTGAGTAATGATAACTTGTCTATTCTGTCTGCAAGGAGTACCAGTACTGAGTAATGGTAACTTGGCTATATATACAAGGGGTACCAGTACTGAGTAATGATAACTTGTCTATTCTGTCTGCAAGGAGTACCAGTACTGAGTAATGATAACTTGTCTATTCTGTCTGCAAGGAGTACCAGTACTGAGTAATGGTAACTTGGCTATATATACAAGGGGTACCAGTACTGAGTAATGATAACTTGTCTATTCTGTCTGCAAGAGGTACCAGTACTGAGTAATGATAACTTGTCTATTCTGTCTGCAAGGAGTACCAGTACTGAGTAATGATAACTTGTCTATTCTGTCTGCAAGGAGTACCAGTACTGAGTAATGATAACTTGTCTATTCTGTCTGCAAGGAGAACCAGTACTGAGTAATGATAACTTGTCTATTCTGTCTGCAAGGAGAACCAGTACTGAGTAATGATAACTTGTCTATTGTGTCTGCAAGGAGTACCAGTACTGAGTAATGATAACTTGTCTATTCTGTCTGCAAGGAGAACCAGTACTGAGTAATGATAACTTGTCTATTCTGTCTGCAAGGGGTACCAGTACTGAGTAATGATAACTTGTCTATTCTGTCTGCAAGGAGTACCAGTACTGAGTAATGATAACTTGTCTATTCTGTCTGCAAGGAGTACCAGTACTGAGTAATGATAACTTGTCTATTCTGTCTGCAAGGAGAACCAGTACTGAATAATGATAACTTGCCTATTCTGTCTGCAAGGAGTACCAGTACTGAATAATGATAACTTTCCTATTCTGTCTGCAAGAGGTACCAGTACTGAGTAATGATAACTTGTCTATTCTGTCTGCAAGGAGAACCAGTACTGAATAATGATAACTTGTCTATTCTGTCTGCAAGGAGTACCAGTACTGAATAATGATAACTTGTCTATTCTGTCTGCAAGGAGTACCAGTACTGAGTAATGATAACTTGTCTATTCTGTCTGCAAGGAGTACCAGTACTGAGTAATGATAACTTGGCTATATATACAAGGGGTACAAGTACTGAGTAATGATAACTTGTCTATTCTGTCTGCAAGGAGTACCAGTACTGAGTAATGATAACTTGTCTATTCTGTCTGCAAGAGGTACCAGTACTGAGTAATGATAACTTGTCTATTCTGTCTGCAAGGAGTACCAGTACTGAGTAATGGTAACTTGGCTATATATACAAGGGGTACCAGTACTGAGTAATGATAACTTGTCTATTCTGTCTGCAAGGAGTACCAGTACTGAGTAATGATAACTTGTCTATTCTGTCTGCAAGGAGTACCAGTACTGAGTAATGGTAACTTGGCTATATATACAAGGGGTACCAGTACTGAGTAATGATAACTTGTCTATTCTGTCTGCAAGAGGTACCAGTACTGAGTAATGATAACTTGTCTATTCTGTCTGCAAGGAGTACCAGTACTGAGTAATGATAACTTGTCTATTCTGTCTGCAAGGAGTACCAGTACTGAGTAATGATAACTTGTCTATTCTGTCTGCAAGGAGAACCAGTACTGAGTAATGATAACTTGTCTATTCTGTCTGCAAGGAGAACCAGTACTGAGTAATGATAACTTGTCTATTGTGTCTGCAAGGAGTACCAGTACTGAGTAATGATAACTTGTCTATTCTGTCTGCAAGGAGAACCAGTACTGAGTAATGATAACTTGTCTATTCTGTCTGCAAGGGGTACCAGTACTGAGTAATGATAACTTGTCTATTCTGTCTGCAAGGAGTACTAGTACTGAGTAATGATAACTTGTCTATTCTGTCTGCAAGGAGTACCAGTACTGAGTAATGATAACTTGTCTATTCTGTCTGCAAGGAGAACCAGTACTGAATAATGATAACTTGCCTATTCTGTCTGCAAGGAGTACCAGTACTGAATAATGATAACTTTCCTATTCTGTCTGCAAGAGGTACCAGTACTGAGTAATGATAACTTGTCTATTCTGTCTGCAAGGAGAACCAGTACTGAATAATGATAACTTGTCTATTCTGTCTGCAAGGAGTACCAGTACTGAATAATGATAACTTGTCTATTCTGTCTGCAAGGAGTACCAGTACTGAGTAATGATAACTTGTCTATTCTGTCTGCAAGGAGTACCAGTACTGAGTAATGATAACTTGGCTATATATACAAGGGGTACAAGTACTGAGTAATGATAACTTGTCTATTCTGTCTGCAAGGAGTACCAGTACTGAGTAATGATAACTTGTCTATTCTGTCTGCAAGAGGTACCAGTACTGAGTAATGATAACTTGTCTATTCTGTCTGCAAGGAGTACCAGTACTGAGTAATGATAACTTGTCTATTCTGTCTGCAAGGAGTACCAGTACTGAGTAATGATAACTTGTCTATTCTGTCTGCAAGGAGAACCAGTACTGAGTAATGATAACTTGTCTATTCTGTCTGCAAGGAGAACCAGTACTGAGTAATGATAACTTGTCTATTCTGTCTGCAAGAGGTACCAGTTCTGAGTAATGATAACTTGTCTATTCTGTCTGCAAGAGGTACCAGTACTGAATAATGATAACTTGTCTATTCTGTCTGCAAGGAGTACCAGTACTGGGTAATGATAACTTGTCTATTCTGTCTGCAAGAGGTACCAGTACTGAGTAATGATAACTTGTCTATTCTGTCTGCAAGGAGAACCAGTACTGAATAATGATAAATTGTCTATTCTGTCTGCAAGGAGTACCAGTACTGAGTAATGATAACATGTCTATTCTGTCTGCAAGAGGTACCAGTACTGAGTAATGATAACTTGTCTATTCTGTCTGCAAGGAGTACCAGTACTGAGTAATGATAACTTGTCTATTCTGTCTGCAAGGAGTACCAGTACTGAGTAATGGTAACTTGGCTATATATACAAGGGGTACCAGTACTGAGTAATGATAACTTGTCTATTCTGTCTGCAAGGAGTACCAGTACTGAGTAATGATAACTTGTCTATTCTGTCTGCAAGGAGTACCAGTACTGAGTAATGGTAACTTGGCTATATATACAAGGGGTACCAGTACTGAGTAATGATAACTTGTCTATTCTGTCTGCAAGAGGTACCAGTACTGAGTAATGATAACTTGTCTATTCTGTCTGCAAGGAGTACCAGTACTGAGTAATGATAACTTGTCTATTCTGTCTGCAAGGAGTACCAGTACTGAGTAATGATAACTTGTCTATTCTGTCTGCAAGGAGAACCAGTACTGAGTAATGATAACTTGTCTATTCTGTCTGCAAGGAGAACCAGTACTGAGTAATGATAACTTGTCTATTGTGTCTGCAAGGAGTACCAGTACTGAGTAATGATAACTTGTCTATTCTGTCTGCAAGGAGAACCAGTACTGAGTAATGATAACTTGTCTATTCTGTCTGCAAGGGGTACCAGTACTGAGTAATGATAACTTGTCTATTCTGTCTGCAAGGAGTACCAGTACTGAGTAATGATAACTTGTCTATTCTGTCTGCAAGGAGTACCAGTACTGAGTAATGATAACTTGTCTATTCTGTCTGCAAGGAGAACCAGTACTGAATAATGATAACTTGCCTATTCTGTCTGCAAGGAGTACCAGTACTGAATAATGATAACTTTCCTATTCTGTCTGCAAGAGGTACCAGTACTGAGTAATGATAACTTGTCTATTCTGTCTGCAAGGAGAACCAGTACTGAATAATGATAACTTGTCTATTCTGTCTGCAAGGAGTACCAGTACTGAATAATGATAACTTGTCTATTCTGTCTGCAAGGAGTACCAGTACTGAGTAATGATAACTTGTCTATTCTGTCTGCAAGGAGTACCAGTACTGAGTAATGATAACTTGGCTATATATACAAGGGGTACAAGTACTGAGTAATGATAACTTGTCTATTCTGTCTGCAAGGAGTACCAGTACTGAGTAATGATAACTTGTCTATTCTGTCTGCAAGAGGTACCAGTACTGAGTAATGATAACTTGTCTATTCTGTCTGCAAGGAGTACCAGTACTGAGTAATGATAACTTGTCTATTCTGTCTGCAAGGAGTACCAGTACTGAGTAATGATAACTTGTCTATTCTGTCTGCAAGGAGAACCAGTACTGAGTAATGATAACTTGTCTATTCTGTCTGCAAGGAGAACCAGTACTGAGTAATGATAACTTGTCTATTCTGTCTGCAAGAGGTACCAGTTCTGAGTAATGATAACTTGTCTATTCTGTCTGCAAGAGGTACCAGTACTGAATAATGATAACTTGTCTATTCTGTCTGCAAGGAGTACCAGTACTGGGTAATGATAACTTGTCTATTCTGTCTGCAAGAGGTACCAGTACTGAGTAATGATAACTTGTCTATTCTGTCTGCAAGGAGAACCAGTACTGAATAATGATAACTTGTCTATTCTGTCTGCAAGGAGTACCAGTACTGAGTAATGATAACATGTCTATTCTGTCTGCAAGAGGTACCAGTACTGAGTAATGATAACTTGTCTATTCTGTCTGCAAGGAGTACCAGTACTGAGTAATGATAACTTGTCTATTCTGTCTGCAAGGAGTACCTGTACTGAGTAATGATAACTTGTCTATTCTGTCTGCAAGGAGAACCAGTACTGAGTAATGATAACTTGTCTATTCTGTCTGCAAGGAGAACCAGTACTGAGTAATGATAACTTGTCTATTCTGTCTGCAAGAGGTACCAGTTCTGAGTAATGATAACTTGTCTATTCTGTCTGCAAGAGGTACCAGTACTGAATAATGATAACTTGTCTATTCTGTCTGCAAGGAGTACCAGTACTGGGTAATGATAACTTGTCTATTCTGTCTGCAAGAGGTACCAGTACTGAGTAATGATAACTTGTCTATTCTGTCTGCAAGGAGAACCAGTACTGAGTAATGATAACTTGTCTACTCTGTCTGCAAGGGGTACCAGTACTGAGTAATGATAACTTGTCTATTCTGTCTGCAAGGAGTACCAGTACTGAGTAATGATAACTTGTCTATTCTGTCTGCAAGGAGTACCAGTACTGAGTAATGATAACTTGGCTATATATACAAGGGGTACCAGTACTGAGTAATGATAACTTGTCTATTCTGTCTGCAAGGAGTACCAGTAATGAGTAATGATAACTTGTCTATTCTGTCTGCAAGGAGTACCAGTACTGAGTAATGATAACTTGTCTATTCTGTCTGCAAGGAGAACCAGTACTGAATAATGATAAGTTGTCTATTCTGTCTGCAAGGAGTACCAGTACTAAATAATGATAACTTTCCTATTCTGTCTGCAAGAGGTACCAGTACTGAGTAATGATAACTTGTCTATTCTGTCTGCAAGAGGTACCAGTACTGAGTAATGATAACTTGGCTATTTTGTCTGCAAGGAGTACCAGTACTGAGTAATGATAACTTGTCTATTCTGTCTGCAAGGAGTACCAGTACTGAGTAATGATAACTTGTCTATTCTGTCTGCAAGAGGTACCAGTACTGAGTAATGATAACGTATCTATTCTGTCTGCAAGGAGTACCAGTACTGAGTAATGATAACTTGTCTATTCTGTCTGCAAGGAGTACCAGTACTGAGTAATGATAACTTGTCTATTCTGTCTGCAAGAGGTACCAGTACTGAGTAATGATAACTTGTCTATTCTATCTGCAAGGAGTACCAGTACTGAGTAATGATAACTTGTCTATTCTGTCTGCAAGGAGTACCAGTACTGAGTAATGATAACTTGTCTATTCTGTCTGCAAGGAGAACCAGTACTGAGTAATGATAACTTGTCTATTCTGTCTGCAAGGAGAACCAGTACTGAGCAATGATAACTTGTCTATTGTGTCTGCAAGGAGTACCAGTACTGAGTAATGATAACTTGTCTATTCTGTCTGCAAGGGGTATCAGTACTGAGTAATGATAACTTGTCTATTCTGTCTGCAAGGAGTACCAGTACTGAGTAATGATAACTTGTCTATTCTGTCTGCAAGGAGTACCAGTACTGAGTAATGATAACTTGGCTATATATACAAGGGGTTCCAGTACTGGGTAATGATAACTTGTCTATTCTGTCTGCAAGGAGTACCAGTACTGAGTAATGATAACTTGTCTATTCTGTCTGCAAGGAGTACCAGTACTGAGTAATGATAACTTGTCTATTCTGTCTGCAAGGAGAACCAGTACTGAGTAATGATAACTTGTCTATTCTGTCTGCAAGGAGTACCAGTACTGAATAATGATAACTTGTCTATTCTGTCTGCAAGGGGTACCAGTACTGAGTAATGATAACTTGTCTATTTTGTCTGCAAGGAGTACCAGTACTGAGTAATGATAACTTGTCTATTCTGTCTGCAAGGAGTACCAGTACTGAGTAATGATAACTTGGCTATATATACAAGGGGTACCAGTACTGAGTAATGATAACTTGTCTATTCTGTCTGCAAGGAGTACCAGTACTGAGTAATGATAACTTGGCTATATATACAAGGGGTACCAGTACTGAGTAATGATAACTTGTCTATTCTGTCTGCAAGGAGAACCAGTACTGGGTAATGATAACTTGTCTATTCTGTCTGCAAGGGGTACCAGTACTGAGTAATGATAACTTGTCTATTCTGTCTGCAAGGAGTACCAGTACTGAGTAATGATAACTTGTCTATTCTGTCTGCAAGAGGTACCAGTACTGAGTAATGATAACTTGGCTATTTTGTCTGCAAGGAGTACCAGTACTGAGTAATGATAACTTGTCTATTCTGTCTGCAAGGAGTACCAGTACTGAGTAATGATAACTTGTCTATTCTGTCTGCAAGAGGTACCAGTACTGAGTAATGATAACTTATCTATTCTGTCTGCAAGGAGTACCAGTACTGAGTAATGATAACTTGTCTATTCTGTCTGCAAGGAGTACCAGTACTGAGTAATGATAACTTGTCTATTCTGTCTGCAAGAGGTACCAGTACTGAGTAATGATAACTTGTCTATTCTGTCTGCAAGGAGTACCAGTACTGAGTAATGATAACTTGTCTATTCTGTCTGCAAGGAGTACCAGTACTGAGTAATGATAACTTGGCTATATATACAAGGGGTACAAGTACTGAGTAATGATAACTTGTCTATTCTGTCTGCAAGGAGTACCAGTACTGAGTAATGATAACTTGTCTATTCTGTCTGCAAGAGGTACCAGTACTGAGTAATGATAACTTGTCTATTCTGTCTGCAAGGAGTACCAGTACTGAGTAATGATAACTTGTCTATTCTGTCTGCAAGGAGAACCAGTACTGAGTAATGATAACTTGTCTATTCTGTCTGCAAGGAGAACCAGTACTGAGTAATGATAACTTGTCTATTGTGTCTGCAAGGAGTACCAGTACTGAGTAATGATAACTTGTCTATTCTGTCTGCAAGGAGAACCAGTACTGAGTAATGATAACTTGTCTATTCTGTCTGCAAGGGGTACCAGTACTGAGTAATGATAACTTGTCTATTCTGTCTGCAAGGAGTACCAGTACTGAGTAATGATAACTTGTCTATTCTTTCTGCAAGGAGTACCAGTACTGAGTAATGATAACTTGTCTATTCTGTCTGCAAGGAGAACCAGTACTGAATAATGATAACTTGCCTATTCTGTCTGCAAGGAGTACCAGTACTGAATAATGATAACTTTCCTATTCTGTCTGCAAGAGGTACCAGTACTGAGTAATGATAACTTGTCTATTCTGTCTGCAAGGAGAACCAGTACTGAATAATGATAACTTGTCTATTCTGTCTGCAAGGAGTACCAGTACTGAATAATGATAACTTGTCTATTCTGTCTGCAAGGAGTACCAGTACTGAGTAATGATAACTTGTCTATTCTGTCTGCAAGGAGTACCAGTACTGAGTAATGATAACTTGGCTATATATACAAGGGGTACAAGTACTGAGTAATGATAACTTGTCTATTCTGTCTGCAAGGAGTACCAGTACTGAGTAATGATAACTTGTCTATTCTGTCTGCAAGGAGTACCAGTACTGAGTAATGATAACTTGTCTATTCTGTCTGCAAGGAGAACCAGTACTGAATAATGATAACTTGTCTATTCTGTCTGCAAGGAGTACCAGTACTGAGTAATGATAACTTGTCTATTCTGTCTGCAAGAGGTACCAGTACTGAGTAATGATAACTTGTCTATTCTGTCTGCAAGGAGTACCAGTACTGAGTAATGATAACTTGTCTATTCTGTCTGCAAGGAGTACCAGTACTGAGTAATGATAACTTGTCTATTCTGTCTGCAAGGAGAACCAGTACTGAGTAATGATAACTTGTCTATTCTGTCTGCAAGGAGAACCAGTACTGAGTAATGATAACTTGTCTATTCTGTCTGCAAGAGGTACCAGTTCTGAGTAATGATAACTTGTCTATTCTGTCTGCAAGAGGTACCAGTACTGAATAATGATAACTTGTATATTCTGTCTGCAAGGAGTACCAGTACTGGGTAATGATAACTTGTCTATTCTGTCTGCAAGAGGTACCAGTACTGAGTAATGATAACTTGTCTATTCTGTCTGCAAGGAGAACCAGTACTGAATAATGATAACTTGTCTATTCTGTCTGCAAGGAGTACCAGTACTGAGTAATGATAACTTGTCTATTCTGTCTGCAAGAGGTACCAGTACTGAGTAATGATAACTTGTCTATTCTGTCTGCAAGGAGTACCAGTACTGAGTAATGATAACTTGTCTATTCTGTCTGCAAGGAGTACCAGTACTGAGTAATGATAACTTGTCTATTCTGTCTGCAAGGAGAACCAGTACTGAGTAATGATAACTTGTCTATTCTGTCTGCAAGGAGAACCAGTACTGAGTAATGATAACTTGTCTATTCTGTCTGCAAGAGGTACCAGTTCTGAGTAATGATAACTTGTCTATTCTGTCCGCAAGAGGTACCAGTACGGAATAATGATAACTTGTCTATTCTGTCTGCAAGGAGTACCAGTACTGGGTAATGATAACTTGTCTATTCTGTCTGCAAGAGGTACCAGTACTGAGTAATGATAACTTGTCTATTCTGTCTGCAAGGAGAACCAGTACTGAGTAATGATAACTTGTCTACTCTGTCTGCAAGGGGTACCAGTACTGAGTAATGATAACTTGTCTATTCTGTCTGCAAGGAGTACCAGTACTGAGTAATGATAACTTGTCTATTCTGTCTGCAAGGAGTACCAGTACTGAGTAATGATAACTTGGCTATATATACAAGGGGTACCAGTACTGAGTAATGATAACTTGTCTATTCTGTCTGCAAGGAGTACCAGTAATGAGTAATGATAACTTGTCTATTCTGTCTGCAAGGAGTACCAGTACTGAGTAATGATAACTTGTCTATTCTGTCTGCAAGGAGAACCAGTACTGAATAATGATAAGTTGTCTATTCTGTCTGCAAGGGGTACCAGTACTGAATAATGATAACTTTCCTATTCTGTCTGCAAGAGGTACCAGTACTGAGTAATGATAACTTGTCTATTCTGTCTGCAAGAGGTACCAGTACTGAGTAATGATAACTTGGCTATTTTGTCTGCAAGGAGTACCAGTACTGAGTAATGATAACTTGTCTATTCTGTCTGCAAGGAGTACCAGTACTGAGTAATGATAACTTGTCTATTCTGTCTGCAAGAGGTACCAGTACTGAGTAATGATAACTTATCTATTCTGTCTGCAAGGAGTACCAGTACTGAGTAATGATAACTTGTCTATTCTGTCTGCAAGGAGTACCAGTACTGAGTAATGATAACTTGTCTATTCTGTCTGCAAGAGGTACCAGTACTGAGTAATGATAACTTGTCTATTCTATCTGCAAGGAGTACCAGTACTGAGTAATGATAACTTGTCTATTCTGTCTGCAAGGAGTACCAGTACTGAGTAATGATAACTTGTCTATTCTGTCTGCAAGGAGAACCAGTACTGAGTAATGATAACTTGTCTATTCTGTCTGCAAGGAGAACCAGTACTGAGTAATGATAACTTGTCTATTGTGTCTGCAAGGAGTACCAGTACTGAGTAATGATAACTTGTCTATTCTGTCTGCAAGGGGTATCAGTACTGAGTAATGATAACTTGTCTATTCTGTCTGCAAGGAGTACCAGTACTGAGTAATGATAACTTGTCTATTCTGTCTGCAAGGAGTACCAGTACTGAGTAATGATAACTTGGCTATATATACAAGGGGTTCCAGTACTGGGTAATGATAACTTGTCTATTCTGTCTGCAAGGAGTACCAGTACTGAGTAATGATAACTTGTCTATTTTGTCTGCAAGGAGTACCAGTACTGAGTAATGATAACTTGTCTATTCTGTCTGCAAGGAGAACCAGTACTGAGTAATGATAACTTGTCTATTCTGTCTGCAAGGAGTACCAGTACTGAATAATGATAACTTGTCTATTCTGTCTGCAAGGGGTACCAGTACTGAGTAATGATAACTTGTCTATATTGTCTGCAAGGAGTACCAGTACTGAGTAATGATAACTTGTCTATTCTGTCTGCAAGGAGTACCAGTACTGAGTAATGATAACTTGTCTATTCTGTCTGCAAGGAGTACCAGTACTGAGTAATGATAACTTGTCTATTCTGTCTGCAAGGAGAACCAGTACTGAATAATGATAACTTGCCTATTCTGTCTGCAAGGAGTACCAGTACTGAATAATGATAACTTTCCTATTCTGTCTGCAAGAGGTACCAGTACTGAGTAATGATAACTTGTCTATTCTGTCTGCAAGAGGTACCAGTACTGAGTAATGATAACTTGGCTATTTTGTCTGCAAGGAGTACCAGTACTGAGTAATGATAACTTGTCTATTCTGTCTGCAAGGAGTACCAGTACTGAGTAATGATAACTTGTCTATTCTGTCTGCAAGAGGTACCAGTACTGAGTAATGATAACTTATCTATTCTGTCTGCAAGGAGTACCAGTACTGAGTAATGATAACTTGTCTATTCTGTCTGCAAGGAGTACCAGTACTGAGTAATGATAACTTGTCTATTCTGTCTGCAAGAGGTACCAGTACTGAGTAATGATAACTTGTCTATTCTGTCTGCAAGGAGTACCAGTACTGAGTAATGATAACTTGTCAATTCTGTCTGCAAGGAGTACCAGTACTGAGTAATGATAACTTGTCTATTCTGTCTGCAAGGAGAACCAGTACTGAGTAATGATAACTTGTCTATTCTGTCTGCAAGGAGAACCAGTACTGAGTAATGATACCTTGTCTATTGTGTCTGCAAGGAGTACCAGTACTGAGTAATGATAACTTGTCTATTCTGTCTGCAAGGAGAACCAATACTGAGTAATGATAACTTGTCTATTCTGTCTGCAAGGGGTACCAGTACTGAGTAATGATAACTTGTCTATTCTGTCTGCAAGGAGTACCAGTACTGAGTAATGATAACTTGTCTATTCTGTCTGCAAGGAGTACCAGTACTGAGTAATGGTAACTTGGCTATATATACAAGGGGTACCAGTACTGAGTAATGATAACTGGTCTATTCTGTCTGCAAGGAGAACCAGTACTGAGTAATGATAACTTGTCTATTCTGTCTGCAAGGAGTACCAGTACTGAGTAATGATAACTTGTCTATTCTGTCTGCAAGAGGTACCAGTACTGGGTAATGATAACTTGGCTATTCTGTCTGCAAGGAGGTACCAGTACTGAGTAATGATAACTTGTCTATTCTGTCTGCAAGGAGTACCAGTACTGAGTAATGATAACTTGTCTATTCTGTCTGCAAGGAGGTACCAGTACTGAGTAATGATAACTTGTCTATTCTGTCTGCAAGGAGGTACCAGTACTGAGTAATGATAACTTGTCTATTCTGTCTGCAAGGAGTACCAGTACTGAGTAATGATAACTTGTCTATTCTGTCTGCAAGGAGTACCAGTACTGAGTAATGATAACTTGTCTATTCTGTCTGCAAGGAGGTACCAGTACTGGAGTAATGATAACTTGTCTATTCTGTCTGCAAGGAGTACCAGTACTGAGTAATGATAACTTGTCTATTCTGTCTGCAAGGAGGATAACTTGTCTATTCTGTCTGCAAGAGGTACCAGTACTGGGTAATGATAACTTGTCTATTTTGTCTGCAAGAGGTACCAGTACTGAGTAATGATAACTTGTCTATTCTGTCTGCAAGGAGTACCAGTACTGAGTAATGATAACTTGTCTATTCTGTCTGCAAGAGGTACCAGTACTGAGTAATGATAACTTGTCTATTCTGTCTGCAAGGAGTACCAGTACTGAGTAATGATAACTTGTCTATTCTGTCTGCAAGAGGTACCAGTACTGAGTAATGATAACTTGGCTATTCTGTCTGCAATGAGTACCAGTACTGAGTAATGATAACTTGTCTATTCTGTCTGCAAGGAGTACCAGTACTGAGTAATGATAACTTGGCTATATAAACAAGGGGTACCAGTACTGAGTAATGATAACTTGTCTATTCTGTCTGCAAGGAGTACCAGTACTGAGTAATGATAACTTGTCTATTCTGTCTGCAAGGAGAACCAGTACTGAGTAATGATAACTTGTCTATTCTGTCTGCAAGGAGAACCAGTACTGAGTAATGATAACTTGTCTATTCTGTCTGCAAGGAGTACCAGTACTGAGTAATGATAACTTGTCTATTCTGTCTGCAAGGAGTACCAGTACTGAGTAATGATAACTTGTCTATTCTGTCTGCAAGAGGTACCAGTACTGAGTAATGATAACTTGTCTATTCTGTCTGCAAGGAGTACCAGTACTGAGTAATGATAACTAGTCTATTCTGTCTGCAAGGAGTACCAGTACTGAGTAATAATAACTTGTCTATTCTGTCTGCAAGAGGTACCAGTACTGAGTAATGATAACTTGTCTATTCTGTCTGCAAGGAGTACGAGTACTGAGTAATGATAACTTGTCTATTCTGTCTGCAAGGAGTAACAGTACTGAGTAATGATAACTTGTCTATTCTGTCTGTAAGGAGAACCAGTACTGAGTAATGATAACTTGTCTATTCTGTCTGCAAGGAGAAACAGTACTGAGTAATGATAACTTGTCTATTCTGTCTGCAAGGAGTACTAGTACTGAGTAATGATAACTTGTCTATTCTGTCTGCAAGGAGTACCAGTACTGAGTAATGATAACTTGTCTATTCTGTCTGCAAGGAGTACCAGTACTGAGTAATGATAACTTGTCTATTCTGTCTGCAAGGAGTACCAGTACTGAGTAATGATAACTTGTCTATTCTGTCTGCAAGGAGAACCAGTACTGAGTAATGATAACTTGTCTATTCTGTCTGCAAGGAGTACCAGTACTGAATAATGATAACTTGTCTATTCTGTCTGCAAGAGGTACCAGTACTGAGTAATGATAACTTGTCTATTCTGTCTGCAAGAGGTACCAGTACTGAGTAATGATAACTTGGCTATTTTGTCTGCAAGGAGTACCAGTACTGAGTAATGATAACTTGTCTATTCTGTCTGCAAGAGGTACCAGTACTGAGTAATGATAACTTGTCTATTCTGTCTGCAAGGAGTACCAGTGCTGAGTAATGATAACTTGTCTATTCTGTCTGCAAGGAGTACCAGTACTGAGTAATGATAACTTGGCAATTCTGTCTGCAAGGAGTACCAGTACTGAGTAATGATAACTTGTCTATTCTTTCTGCAAGGAGTACCAGTACTGAGTAATGATAACTTGTCTATTCTGTCTGCAAGGAGTACCAGTACTGAGTAATGATAACTTGTCTATTCTGTCTGCAAGGAGTACCAGTACTGAGTAATGATAACTTGTCTATTCTGTCTGCAAGGAGTACCAGTACTGAGTAATGATAACTTGTCTATTCTGTCTGCAAGGAGTACCAGTACTGAGTAATGATAACTTGTCTATTCTGTCTGCAAGGAGTACCAGTACTGAGTAATGATAACTTGTCTATTCTGTCTGCAAGAGGTACCAGTACTGAGTAATGATAACTTGTCTATTCTGTCTGTAAGGAGAACCAGTACTGAGTAATGATAACTTGTCTATTCTGTCTGCAAGGAGAACCAGTACTGAGTAATGATAACTTGTCTACTCTGTCTGCAAGGGGTACCAGTACTGAGTAATGATAACTTGTCTATTCTGTCTGCAAGGAGTACCAGTACTGAGTAATGATAACTTGTCTATTCTGTCTGCAAGGAGTACCAGTACTGAGTAATGATAACTTGGCTATATATAGCAAGGGGTACCAGTACTGAGTAATGATAACTTGTCTATTCTGTCTGCAAGGAGTACCAGTAATGAGTAATGATAACTTGTCTATTCTCTCTGCAAGGAGTACCAGTACTGAGTAATGATAACTTGTCTATTCTGTCTGCAAGGAGAACCAGTACTGAATAATGATAAGTTGTCTATTCTGTCTGCAAGGAGTACCAGTACTGAATAATGATAACTTTCCTATTCTGTCTGCAAGAGGTACCAGTACTGAGTAATGATAACTTGTCTATTCTGTCTGCAAGAGGTACCAGTACTGAGTAATGATAACTTGGCTATTTTGTCTGCAAGGAGTACCAGTACTGAGTAATGATAACTTGTCTATTCTGTCTGCAAGGAGTACCAGTACTGAGTAATGATAACTTGTCTATTCTGTCTGCAAGAGGTACCAGTACTGAGTAATGATAACTTATCTATTCTGTCTGCAAGGAGTACCAGTACTGAGTAATGATAACTTGTCTATTCTGTCTGCAAGGAGTACCAGTACTGAGTAATGATAACTTGTCTATTCTGTCTGCAAGAGGTACCAGTACTGAGTAATGATAACTTGTCTATTCTATCTGCAAGGAGTACCAGTACTGAGTAATGATAACTTGTCTATTCTGTCTGCAAGGAGTACCAGTACTGAGTAATGATAACTTGTCTATTCTGTCTGCAAGGAGAACCAGTACTGAGTAATGATAACTTGTCTATTCTGTCTGCAAGGAGAACCAGTACTGAGTAATGATAACTTGTCTATTGTGTCTGCAAGGAGTACCAGTACTGAGTAATGATAACTTGTCTATTCTGTCTGCAAGGGGTATCAGTACTGAGTAATGATAACTTGTCTATTCTGTCTGCAAGGAGTACCAGTACTGAGTAATGATAACTTGTCTATTCTGTCTGCAAGGAGTACCAGTACTGAGTAATGATAACTTGGCTATATATACAAGGGGTTCCAGTACTGGGTAATGATAACTTGTCTATTCTGTCTGCAAGGAGTACCAGTACTGAGTAATGATAACTTGTCTATTCTGTCTGCAAGGAGTACCAGTACTGAGTAATGATAACTTGTCTATTCTGTCTGCAAGGAGAACCAGTACTGAGTAATGATAACTTGTCTATTCTGTCTGCAAGGAGTACCAGTACTGAATAATGATAACTTGTCTATTCTGTCTGCAAGGGGTACCAGTACTGAGTAATGATAACTTGTCTATATTGTCTGCAAGGAGTACCAGTACTGAGTAATGATAACTTGTCTATTCTGTCTGCAAGGAGTACCAGTACTGAGTAATGATAACTTGTCTATTCTGTCTGCAAGGAGTACCAGTACTGAGTAATGATAACTTGTCTATTCTGTCTGCAAGGAGAACCAGTACTGAATAATGATAACTTGCCTATTCTGTCTGCAAGGAGTACCAGTACTGAATAATGATAACTTTCCTATTCTGTCTGCAAGAGGTACCAGTACTGAGTAATGATAACTTGTCTATTCTGTCTGCAAGAGGTACCAGTACTGAGTAATGATAACTTGGCTATTTTGTCTGCAAGGAGTACCAGTACTGAGTAATGATAACTTGTCTATTCTGTCTGCAAGGAGTACCAGTACTGAGTAATGATAACTTGTCTATTCTGTCTGCAAGAGGTACCAGTACTGAGTAATGATAACTTATCTATTCTGTCTGCAAGGAGTACCAGTACTGAGTAATGATAACTTGTCTATTCTGTCTGCCAGGAGTACCAGTACTGAGTAATGATAACTTGTCTATTCTGTCTGCAAGAGGTACCAGTACTGAGTAATGATAACTTGTCTATTCTGTCTGCAAGGAGTACCAGTACTGAGTAATGATAACTTGTCAATTCTGTCTGCAAGGAGTACCAGTACTGAGTAATGATAACTTGTCTATTCTGTCTGCAAGGAGAACCAGTACTGAGTAATGATAACTTGTCTATTCTGTCTGCAAGGAGAACCAGTACTGAGTAATGATACCTTGTCTATTGTGTCTGCAAGGAGTACCAGTACTGAGTAATGATAACTTGTCTATTCTGTCTGCAAGGAGAACCAATACTGAGTAATGATAACTTGTCTATTCTGTCTGCAAGGGGTACCAGTACTGAGTAATGATAACTTGTCTATTCTGTCTGCAAGGAGTACCAGTACTGAGTAATGATAACTTGTCTATTCTGTCTGCAAGGAGTACCAGTACTGAGTAATGGTAACTTGGCTATATATACAAGGGGTACCAGTACTGAGTAATGATAACTTGTCTATTCTGTCTGCAAGGAGTACCAGTACTGAGTAATGATAACTTGTCTATTCTGTCTGCAAGGAGTACCAGTACTGAGTAATGATAACTTGTCTATTCTGTCTGCAAGGAGAACCAGTACTGAGTAATGATAACTTGTCTATTCTGTCTGCAAGGAGTACCAGTACTGAATAATGATAACTTGTCTATTCTGTCTGCAAGAGGTACCAGTACTGAGTAATGATAACTTGTCTATTCTGTCTGCAAGAGGTACCAGTACTGAGTAATGATAACTTGTCTATTCTGTCTGCAAGAGGTACCAGTACTGAGTAATGATAACTTGGCTATTTTGTCTGCAAGGAGTACCAGTACTGAGTAATGATAACTTGTCTATTCTGTCTGCAAGAGGTACCAGTACTGAGTAATGATAACTTGTCTATTCTGTCTGCAAGGAGTACCAGTGCTGAGTAATGATAACTTGTCTATTCTGTATGCAAGGAGTACCAGTACTGAGTAATGATAACTTGGCTATTCTGTCTGCAAGGAGTACCAGTACTGTGTAATGATAACTTGTCTATTCTGTCTGCAAGGAGTACCAGTACTGAGTAATGATAACTTGTCTATTCTGTCTGCAAGGAGTACCAGTACTGAGTAATGATAACTTGTCTATTCTGTCTGCAAGGAGTACCAGTACTAAGTAATGATAACTTGTCTATTCTGTCTGCAAGGAGTACCAGTACTGAGTAATGATAACTTGTCTATTCTGTCTGCAAGAGGTACCAGTACTGAGTAATGATAACTTGTCTATTCTTTCTGTAAGGAGAACCAGTACTGAGTAATGATAACTTGTCTATTCTGTCTGCAAGGAGAACCAGTACTGAGTAATGATAACTTGTCTATTCTGTCTTCAAGGAGTACTAGTACTGAGTAATGATAACTTGTCTATTCTGTCTGCAAGGAGTACCAGTACTGAATAATGATAACTTGTCTACTCTGTCTGCAAGGAGTACCACTACTGGGTAATGATAACTTGTCTGTTCTGTCTGCAAGAGGTACCAGTACTGGGTAATGATAACTTGTCTATTTTGTCTGCAAGAGGTACCAGTACTGAGTAATGATAACTTGTCTATTCTGTCTGCAAGGAGTACCAGTACTGAGTAATGATAACTTGTCTATTCTGTCTGCAAGAGGTACCAGTACTGAGTAATGATAACTTGTCTATTCTGTCTGCAAGGAGTACCAGTACTGAGTAATGATAACTTGTCTATTCTGTCTGCAAGAGGTACCAGTACTGAGTAATGATAACTTGGCTATTCTGTCTGCAATGAGTACCAGTACTGAGTAATGATAACTTGTCTATTCTGTCTGCAAGGAGTACCAGTACTGAGTAATGATAACTTGGCTATATAAACAAGGGGTACCAGTACTGAGTAATGATAACTTGTCTATTCTGTCTGCAAGGAGTACCAGTACTGAGTAATGATAACTTGTCTATTCTGTCTGCAAGGAGAACCAGTACTGAGTAATGATAACTTGTCTATTCTGTCTGCAAGGAGAACCAGTACTGAGTAATGATAACTTGTCTATTCTGTCTGCAAGGAGTACCAGTACTGAGTAATGATAACTTGTCTATTCTGTCTGCAAGGAGTACCAGTACTGAGTAATGATAACTTGTCTATTCTGTCTGCAAGAGGTACCAGTACTGAGTAATGATAACTTGTCTATTCTGTCTGCAAGGAGTACCAGTACTGAGTAATGATAACTAGTCTATTCTGTCTGCAAGGAGTACCAGTACTGAGTAATAATAACTTGTCTATTCTGTCTGCAAGAGGTACCAGTACTGAGTAATGATAACTTGTCTATTCTGTCTGCAAGGAGTACGAGTACTGAGTAATGATAACTTGTCTATTCTGTCTGCAAGGAGTAACAGTACTGAGTAATGATAACTTGTCTATTCTGTCTGTAAGGAGAACCAGTACTGAGTAATGATAACTTGTCTATTCTGTCTGCAAGGAGAAACAGTACTGAGTA
Organism: Salmo salar; assembly: GCF_965601325.2. Classification (NCBI taxonomy): domain Eukaryota; kingdom Metazoa; phylum Chordata; class Actinopteri; order Salmoniformes; family Salmonidae; genus Salmo; species Salmo salar. The sequence continues at coordinate 38,103,401 of NC_138308.1, read as the reverse complement.
ATGATAACTTGTCTATTCTGTCTGCAAGGAGTACTAGTACTGAGTAATGATAACTTGTCTATTCTGTCTGCAAGGAGTACCAGTACTGAGTAATGATAACTTGTCTATTCTGTCTGCAAGGAGTACCAGTACTGAGTAATGATAACTTGTCTATTCTGTCTGCAAGGAGTACCAGTACTGAGTAATGATAACTTGTCTATTCTGTCTGCAAGGAGAACCAGTACTGAGTAATGATAACTTGTCTATTCTGTCTGCAAGGAGTACCAGTACTGAATAATGATAACTTGTCTATTCTGTCTGCAAGAGGTACCAGTACTGAGTAATGATAACTTGTCTATTCTGTCTGCAAGAGGTACCAGTACTGAGTAATGATAACTTGGCTATTTTGTCTGCAAGGAGTACCAGTACTGAGTAATGATAACTTGTCTATTCTGTCTGCAAGAGGTACCAGTACTGAGTAATGATAACTTGTCTATTCTGTCTGCAAGGAGTACCAGTGCTGAGTAATGATAACTTGTCTATTCTGTCTGCAAGGAGTACCAGTACTGAGTAATGATAACTTGGCAATTCTGTCTGCAAGGAGTACCAGTACTGAGTAATGATAACTTGTCTATTCTTTCTGCAAGGAGTACCAGTACTGAGTAATGATAACTTGTCTATTCTGTCTGCAAGGAGTACCAGTACTGAGTAATGATAACTTGTCTATTCTGTCTGCAAGGAGTACCAGTACTGAGTAATGATAACTTGTCTATTCTGTCTGCAAGGAGTACCAGTACTGAGTAATGATAACTTGTCTATTCTGTCTGCAAGGAGTACCAGTACTGAGTAATGATAACTTGTCTATTCTGTCTGCAAGGAGTACCAGTACTGAGTAATGATAACTTGTCTATTCTGTCTGCAAGAGGTACCAGTACTGAGTAATGATAACTTGTCTATTCTGTCTGTAAGGAGAACCAGTACTGAGTAATGATAACTTGTCTATTCTGTCTGCAAGGAGAACCAGTACTGAGTAATGATAACTTGTCTATTCTGTCTGCAAGGAGTACTAGTACTGAGTAATGATAACTTGTCTATTCTGTCTGCAAGGAGTACCAGTACTGAATAATGATAACTTGTCTACTCTGTCTGCAAGGAGTACCACTACTGGGTAATGATAACTTGTCTATTCTGTCTGCAAGAGGTACCAGTACTGGGTAATGATAACTTGTCTATTTTGTCTGCAAGAGGTACCAGTACTGAGTAATGATAACTTGTCTATTCTGTCTGCAAGGAGTACCAGTACTGAGTAATGATAACTTGTCTATTCTGTCTGCAAGAGGTACCAGTACTGAGTAATGATAACTTGGCTATTCTGTCTGCAATGAGTACCAGTACTGAGTAATGATAACTTGTCTATTCTGTCTGCAAGGAGTACCAGTACTGAGTAATGATAACTTGGCTATATATACAAGGGGTACCAGTACTGAGTAATGATAACTTGTCTATTCTGTCTGCAAGGAGTACCAGTACTGAGTAATGATAACTTGTCTATTCTGTCTGCAAGGAGTACCAGTACTGAGTAATGATAACTTGTCTATTCTGTCTGCAAGGAGAACCAGTACTGAGTAATGATAACTTGTCTATTCTGTCTGCAAGGAGAACCAGTACTGAGTAATGATAACTTGTCTATTCTGTCTGCAAGGACTACCAGTACTGAGTAATGATAACTTGTCTATTCTGTCTGCAAGGAGAACCAGTACTGAGTAATGATAACTTGTCTATTCTGTCTTCAAGGAGTACTAGTACTGAGTAATGATAACTTGTCTATTCTGTCTGCAAGGAGTACCAGTACTGAATAATGATAACTTGTCTACTCTGTCTGCAAGGAGTACCACTACTGGGTAATGATAACTTGTCTATTCTGTCTGCAAGAGGTACCAGTACTGGGTAATGATAACTTGTCTATTTTGTCTGCAAGAGGTACCAGTACTGAGTAATGATAACTTGTCTATTCTGTCTGCAAGGAGTACCAGTACTGAGTAATGATAACTTGTCTATTCTGTCTGCAAGAGGTACCAGTACTGAGTAATGATAACTTGTCTATTCTGTCTGCAAGGAGTACCAGTACTGAGTAATGATAACTTGTCTATTCTGTCTGCAAGAGGTACCAGTACTGAGTAATGATAACTTGGCTATTCTGTCTGCAATGAGTACCAGTACTGAGTAATGATAACTTGTCTATTCTGTCTGCAAGGAGTACCAGTACTGAGTAATGATAACTTGGCTATATAAACAAGGGGTACCAGTACTGAGTAATGATAACTTGTCTATTCTGTCTGCAAGGAGTACCAGTACTGAGTAATGATAACTTGTCTATTCTGTCTGCAAGGAGAACCAGTACTGAGTAATGATAACTTGTCTATTCTGTCTGCAAGGAGAACCAGTACTGAGTAATGATAACTTGTCTATTCTGTCTGCAAGGAGTACCAGAACTGAGTAATGATAACTTGTCTATTCTGTCTGCAAGGAGTACCAGTACTGAGTAATGATAACTTGTCTATTCTGTCTGCAAGAGGTACCAGTACTGAGTAATGATAACTTGTCTATTCTGTCTGCAAGGAGTACCAGTACTGAGTAATGATAACTAGTCTATTCTGTCTGCAAGGAGTACCAGTACTGAGTAATAATAACTTGTCTATTCTGTCTGCAAGAGGTACCAGTACTGAGTAATGATAACTTGTCTATTCTGTCTGCAAGGAGTACCAGTACTGAGTAATGATAACTTGTCTATTCTGTCTGCAAGGAGTAACAGTACTGAGTAATGATAACTTGTCTATTCTGTCTGTAAGGAGAACCAGTACTGAGTAATGATAACTTGTCTATTCTGTCTGCAAGGAGAACCAGTACTGAGTAATGATAACTTGTCTATTCTGTCTGCAAGGAGTACTAGTACTGAGTAATGATAACTTGTCTATTCTGTCTGCAAGGAGTACCAGTACTGAGTAATGATAACTTGTCTATTCTGTCTGCAAGGAGTACCAGTACTGAGTAATGATAACTTGTCTATTCTGTCTGCAAGGAGTACCAGTACTGAGTAATGATAACTTGTCTATTCTGTCTGCAAGGAGAACCAGTACTGAGTAATGATAACTTGTCTATTCTGTCTGCAAGGAGTACCAGTACTGAATAATGATAACTTGTCTATTCTGTCTGCAAGAGGTACCAGTACTGAGTAATGATAACTTGTCTATTCTGTCTGCAAGAGGTACCAGTACTGAGTAATGATAACTTGTCTATTCTGTCTGCAAGGAGTACCAGTACTGAGTAATGATAACTTGTCTATTCTGTCTGCAAGGAGTACCAGTACTGAGTAATGATAACTTGTCTATTCTGTCTGCAAGGAGTACCAGTACTGAGTAATGATAACTTGTCTATTCTGTCTGCAAGGAGTACCAGTACTGAGTAATGATAACTTGTCTATTCTGTCTGCAAGGAGTACCAGTACTGAGTAATGATAACTTGTCTATTCTGTCTGCAAGGAGTACCAGTACTGAGTAATGATAACTTGTCTATTCTGTCTGCAAGGAGTACCAGTACTGAGTAATGATAACTTGTCTATTCTGTCTGCAAGGAGTACCAGTACTGAGTAATGATAACTTGTCTATTCTGTCTGCAAGGAGTACCAGTACTGAGTAATGATAACTTGTCTATTCTGTCTGCAAGGAGTACCAGTACTGAGTAATGATAACTTGTCTATTCTGTCTGCAAGGAGTACCAGTACTGAGTAATGATAACTTGTCTATTCTGTCTGCAAGAGGTACCAGTACTGAGTAATGATAACTTGTCTATTCTGTCTGCAAGGAGTACCAGTACTGAGTAATGATAACTTGTCTATTCTGTCTGCAAGGAGTACCAGTACTGAGTAATGATAACTTGTCTATTCTGTCTGCAAGGAGTACCAGTACTGAGTAATGATAACTTGTCTATTCTGTCTGCAAGGAGTACCAGTACTGAATAATGATAACTTGTCTATTCTGTCTGCAAGGAGTACCAGTACTGGGTAATGATAACTTGTCTATTCTGTCTGCAAGGGTACCAGTACTGGGTAATGATAACTTGTCTATTCTGTCTGCAAGAGGTACCAGTACTGAGTAATGATAACTTGTCTATTCTGTCTGCAAGGAGTACCAGTACTGAGTAATGATAACTTGTCTATTCTGTCTGCAAGAGGTACCAGTACTGAGTAATGATAACTTGGCTATTCTGTCTGTAAGGAGTACCAGTACTGAGTAATGATAACTTGTCTATTCTGTCTGCAAGGAGTACCAGTACTGAGTAATGATAACTTGGCTATATATACAAGGGGTACCAGTACTGAGTAATGATAACTTGTCTATTCTGTCTGCAAGGAGTACCAGTACTGAGTAATGATAACTTGTCTATTCTGTCTGCAAGGAGTACCAGTACTGAGTAATGATAACTTGTCTATTCTGTCTGCAAGGAGAACCAGTACTGAGTAATGATAACTTGTCTATTCTGTCTGCAAGGAGAACCAGTACTGAGTAATGATAACTTGTCTATTCTGTCTGCAAGGAGTACCAGTACTGAGTAATGATAACTTGTCTATTCTGTCTGCAAGGAGTACCAGTACTGAGTAATGATAACTTGTCTATTCTGTCTGCAAGGGGTACCAGTACTGAGTAATGATAACTTGTCTATTCTGTCTGCAAGGAGTACCAGTACTGAGTAATGATAACTTGTCTATTCTGTCTGCAAGGAGTACCAGTACTGAGTAATGATAACTTGTCTATTCTGTCTGCAAGAGGTACCAGTACTGAGTAATGATAACTTGTCTATTCTGTCTGCAAGGAGTACCAGTACTGAGTAATGATAACTTGTCTATTCTGTCTGCAAGGGGTACCAGTACTGAGTAATGATAACTTGTCTATTCTGTCTGCAAGGAGTACCAGTACTGAGTAATGATAACTTGTCTATTCTGTCTGCAAGGAGTACCAGTACTGAGTAATGATAACTTGTCTATTCTGTCTGCAAGGAGTACCAGTACTGAGTAATGATAACTTGTCTATTCTGTCTGCAAGGGGTACCAGTACTGAGTAATGATAACTTGTCTATTCTGTCTGCAAGGAGTACCAGTACTGAGTAATGATAACTTGTCTATTCTGTCTGCAAGAGGTACCAGTACTGAGTAATGATAACTTGGCTATTCTGTCTGCAAGGAGTACCAGTACTGAGTAATGATAACTTGTCTATTCTGTCTGCAAGGAGTACCAGTACTGAGTAATGATAACTTGTCTATTCTGTCTGCAAGGAGTACCAGTACTGAGTAATGATAACTTGTCTATTCTGTCTGCAAGGAGTACCAGTACTGAGTAATGATAACTTGTCTATTCTGTCTGCAAGGAGAACCAGTACTGAGTAATGATAACTTGTCTATTCTGTCTGCAAGAGGTACCAGTACTGAGTAATGATAACTTGTCTATTCTGTCTGCAAGGAGTACCCACTACTGGGTAATGATAACTTGTCTATTCTGTCTGCAAGAGGTACCAGTACTGGGTAATGATAACTTGTCTATTCTGTCTGCAAGGAGTACCAGTACTGAGTAATGATAACTTGTCTATTCTGTCTGCAAGGAGAACCAGTACTGAGTAATGATAACTTGTCTATTCTGTCTGCAAGGAGTACCAGTACTGAGTAATGATAACTTGTCTATTCTGTCTGCAAGGAGTACCAGTACTGAGTAATGATAACTTGTCTATTCTGTCTGCAAGAGGTACCAGTACTGAGTAATGATAACTTGTCTATTCTGTCTGCAAGGAGTACCAGTACTGAGTAATGATAACTTGTCTATTCTGTCTGCAAGGAGTACCAGTACTGAGTAATAATAACTTGTCTATTCTGTCTGCAAGAGGTACCAGTACTGAGTAATGATAACTTGTCTATTCTGTCTGCAAGGAGTACCAGTACTGAGTAATGATAACTTGTCTATTCTGTCTGCAAGGAGTACCAGTACTGAGTAATGATAACTTGTCTATTCTGTCTGCAAGGAGAACCAGTACTGAGTAATGATAACTTGTCTATTCTGTCTGCAAGGAGTACCAGTACTGAGTAATGATAACTTGTCTATTCTGTCTGCAAGGAGTACCAGTACTGAGTAATGATAACTTGTCTATTCTGTCTGCAAGGAGTACCAGTACTGAGTAATGATAACTTGTCTATTCTGTCTGCAAGGAGTACCAGTACTGAGTAATGATAACTTGTCTATTCTGTCTGCAAGGAGTACCAGTACTGAGTAATGATAACTTGTCTATTCTGTCTGCAAGGAGAACCAGTACTGAGTAATGATAACTTGTCTATTCTGTCTGCAAGGAGTACCAGTACTGAGTAATGATAACTTGTCTATTCTGTCTGCAAGGAGGTACCAGTACTGAGTAATGATAACTTGTCTATTCTGTCTGCAAGAGGTACCAGTACTGAGTAATGATAACTTGTCTATTCTGTCTGCAAGGAGTACCAGTACTGAGTAATGATAACTTGTCTATTCTGTCTGCAAGGAGTACCAGTACTGAGTAATGATAACTTGTCTATTCTGTCTGCAAGGAGTACCAGTACTGAGTAATGATAACTTGTCTATTCTGTCTGCAAGGAGTACCAGTACTGAGTAATGATAACTTGTCTATTCTGTCTGCAAGGAGTACCAGTACTGAGTAATGATAACTTGTCTATTCTGTCTGCAAGGAGTACCAGTACTGAGTAATGATAACTTGTCTATTCTGTCTGCAAGGAGTACCAGTACTGAGTAATGATAACTTGTCTATTCTGTCTGCAAGGAGTACCAGTACTGAGTAATGATAACTTGTCTATTCTGTCTGCAAGGAGTACCAGTACTGAGTAATGATAACTTGTCTATTCTGTCTGCAAGGAGTACCAGTACTGAGTAATGATAACTTGTCTATTCTGTCTGCAAGGAGTACCAGTACTGAGTAATGATAACTTGTCTATTCTGTCTGCAAGAGGTACCAGTACTGAGTAATGATAACTTGTCTATTCTGTCTGCAAGGAGTACCAGTACTGAGTAATGATAACTTGTCTATTCTGTCTGCAAGGAGAACCAGTACTGAGTAATGATAACTTGTCTATTCTGTCTGCAAGGAGTACCAGTACTGAGTAATGATAACTTGTCTATTCTGTCTGCAAGGAGTACCAGTACTGAGTAATGATAACTTGTCTATTCTGTCTGCAAGGAGTACCACTACTGGGTAATGATAACTTGTCTATTCTGTCTGCAAGAGGTACCAGTACTGGGTAATGATAACTTGTCTATTTTGTCTGCAAGAGGTACCAGTACTGAGTAATGATAACTTGTCTATTCTGTCTGCAAGGAGTACCAGTACTGAGTAATGATAACTTGTCTATTCTGTCTGCAAGAGGTACCAGTACTGAGTAATGATAACTTGGCTATTCTGTCTGCAATGAGTACCAGTACTGAGTAATGATAACTTGTCTATTCTGTCTGCAAGGAGTACCAGTACTGAGTAATGATAACTTGGCTATATATACAAGGGGTACCAGTACTGAGTAATGATAACTTGTCTATTCTGTCTGCAAGGAGTACCAGTACTGAGTAATGATAACTTGTCTATTCTGTCTGCAAGGAGTACCAGTACTGAGTAATGATAACTTGTCTATTCTGTCTGCAAGGAGAACCAGTACTGAGTAATGATAACTTGTCTATTCTGTCTGCAAGGAGAACCAGTACTGAGTAATGATAACTTGTCTATTCTGTCTGCAAGGAGTACCAGTACTGAGTAATGATAACTTGTCTATTCTGTCTGCAAGGAGTACCAGTACTGAGTAATGATAACTTGTCTATTCTGTCTGCAAGAGGTACCAGTACTGAGTAATGATAACTTGTCTATTCTGTCTGCAAGGAGTACCAGTACTGAGTAATGATAACTTGTCTATTCTGTCTGCAAGGAGTACCAGTACTGAGTAATAATAACTTGTCTATTCTGTCTGCAAGAGGTACCAGTACTGAGTAATGATAACTTGTCTATTCTGTCTGCAAGGAGTACCAGTACTGAGTAATGATAACTTGTCTATTCTGTCTGCAAGGAGTACCAGTACTGAGTAATGATAACTTGTCTATTCTGTCTGTAAGGAGAACCAGTACTGAGTAATGATAACTTGTCTATTCTGTCTGCAAGTAGAACCAGTACTGAGTAATGATAACTTGTCTATTCTGTCTGCAAGGAGTACTAGTACTGAGTAATGATAACTTGTCTATTCTGTCTGCAAGGAGTACCAGTACTGAATAAAGATAACTTGTCTATTCTGTCTGCAAGGAGTACCAGTACTGGGTAATGATAACTTGTCTATTCTGTCTGCAAGGAGGTACCAGTACTGGGTAATGATAACTTGTCTATTCTGTCTGCAAGAGGTACCAGTACTGAGTAATGATAACTTGTCTATTCTGTCTGCAAGGAGTACCAGTACTGAGTAATGATAACTTGTCTATTCTGTCTGCAAGGAGTACCAGTACTGAGTATTGATAACTTGTCTATTCTGTCTGCAAGGAGAACCAGTACTGAGTAATGATAACTTGTCTATTCTGTCTGCAAGGAGAACCAGTACTGAGTAATGATAACTTGTCTATTCTGTCTGCAAGGAGTACCAGTACTGAGTAATGATAACTTGTCTATTCTGTCTGCAAGGAGAACCAGTACTGAGTAATGATAACTTGTCTATTCTGTCTGCAAGGGGTACCAGTACTGAGTAATGATAACTTGTCTATTCTGTCTGCAAGGAGTACCAGTACTGAGTAATGATAACTTGTCTATTCTGTCTGCAAGGAGTACCAGTACTGAGTAATGATAACTTGGCTATATATACAAGGGGTACCAGTACTGAGTAATGATAACTTGTCTATTCTGTCTGCAAGGAGTACCAGTACTGAGTAATGATAACTTGTCTATTCTGTCTGCAAGGAGTACCAGTACTGAGTAATGATAACTTGTCTATTTTGTCTGCAAGGAGAACCAGTACTGAGTAATGATAACTTGTCTATTCTGTCTGCAAGGAGAACATGTACTGAGTAATGATAACTTGTCTATTCTGTCTGCAAGGAGGACCAGTACTGAGTAATGATAACTTGTCTATTCTGTCTGCAAGGAGTACCAGTACTGAGTAATGATAACTTGTCTATTCTGTCTGCAAGAGGTACCAGTACTGAGTAATGATAACTTGTCTATTCTGTCTGCAAGGAGTACCAGTACTGAGTAATGATAACTTGTCTATTCTGTCCGCAAGGAGTACCAGTACTGAGTAATAATAACTTGTCTATTCTGTCTGCAAGAGGTACCAGTACTGAGTAATGATAACTTGTCTATTCTGTCTGCAAGGAGTACCAGTACTGAGTAATGATAACTTGTCTATTCTGTCTGCAAGGAGTACCAGTACTGAGTAATGATAACTTGTCTATTCTGTCTGCAAGGAGAACCAGTACTGAGTAATGATAACTTGTCTATTCTGTCTGCAAGGAGAACCAGTACTGAGTAATGATAACTTGTCTATTCTGTCTGCAAGGAGTACCAGTACTGAGTAATGATAACTTGTCTATTCTGTCTGCAAGGAGTACCAGTACTGAGTAATGATAACTTGTCTATTCTGTCTGCAAGGGGTACCAGTACTGAGTAATGATAACTTGTCTATTCTGTCTGCAAGGAGTACCAGTACTGAGTAATGATAACTTGTCTATTCTGTCTGCAAGAGGTACCAGTACTGAGTAATGATAACTTGGCTATTTTGTCTGCAAGGAGTACCAGTACTGAGTAATGATAACTTGTCTATTCTGTCTGCAAGGAGTACCAGTACTGAGTAATGATAACTTGTCTATTCTGTCTGCAAGGAGTACCAGTACTGAGTAATGATAACTTGTCTATTCTGTCTGCAAGGAGTACCAGTACTGAGTAATGATAACTTGTCTATTCTGTCTGCAAGGAGAACCAGTACTGAGTAATGATAACTTGTCTATTCTGTCTGCAAGGAGAACCAGTACTGAGTAATGATAACTTGTCTATTCTGTCTGCAAGGAGGACCAGTACTGAGTAATGATAACTTGTCTATTCTGTCTGCAAGGAGTACCAGTACTGAGTAATGATAACTTGTCTATTCTGTCTGCAAGGAGTACCAGTACTGAGTAATGATAACTTGTCTATTCTGTCTGCAAGGAGGTACCAGTACTGAGTAATGATAACTTGTCTATTCTGTCTGCAAGGAGTACCAGTACTGAGTAATGATAACTTGTCTATTCTGTCTGCAAGGAGTACCAGTACTGAGTAATGATAACTTGTCTATTCTGTCTGCAAGGAGGTACCAGTACTGAGTAATGATAACTTGTCTATTCTGTCTGCAAGGAGTACCAGTACTGAGTAATGATAACTTGTCTATTCTGTCTGCAAGGAGAACCAGTACTGAGTAATGATAACGTGTCTATTCTGTCTGCAAGGAGAACCAGTACTGAGTAATGATAACTTGTCTATTCTGTCTGCAAGGAGTACCAGTACTGAGAAATGATAACTTGTCTATTCTGTCTGCAAGGAGAACCAGTACTGAGTAATGATAACTTGTCTATTCTGTCTGCAAGGGGTACCAGTACTGAGTAATGATAACTTGTCTATTCTGTCTGCAAGGAGTACCAGTACTGAGTAATGATAACTTGTCTATTCTGTCTGCAAGAGGTACCAGTACTGAGTAATGATAACTTGGCTATTTTGTCTGCAAGGAGTACCAGTACTGAGTAATGATAACTTGTCTATTCTGTCTGCAAGGAGTACCAGTACTGACTAATGATAACTTGTCTATTCTGTCTGCAAGGAGTACCAGTACTGAGTAATGATAACTTGTCTATTCTGTCTGCAAGAGGTACCAGTACTGAGTAATGATAACTTGTATATTCTGTCTGCAAGGAGTACCAGTACTGAGTAATGATAACTTGTCTATTCTGTCTGCAAGGAGTACCAGTACTGAGTAATAATAACTTGTCTATTCTGTCTGCAAGAGGTACCAGTACTGAGTAATGATAACTTGTCTATTCTGTCTGCAAGGAGTACCAGTACTGAGTAATGATAACTTGTCTATTCTGTCTGCAAGGAGTACCAGTACTGAGTAATGATAACTTGTCTATTCTGTCTGCAAGGAGAACCAGTACTGAGTAATGATAACTTGTCTTTTCTGTCTGCAAGGGGTACCAGTACTGAGTAATGATAACTTGTCTATTCTGTCTGCAAGAGGTACCAGTACTGAGTAATGATAACTTGGCTATTCTGTCTGTAAGGAGTACCAGTACTGAGTAATGATAACTTGTCTATTCTGTCTGCAAGGAGTACCAGTACTGAGTAATGATAACTTGGCTATATATACAAGGGGTACCAGTACTGAGTAATGATAACTTGTCTATTCTGTCTGCAAGGAGTACCAGTACTGAGTAATGATAACTTGTCTATTCTGTCTGCAAGGAGTACCAGTACTGAGTAATGATAACTTGTCTATTCTGTCTGCAAGGAGAACCAGTACTGAGTAATGATAACTTGTCTATTCTGTCTGCAAGGAGAACCAGTACTGAGTAATGATAACTTGTCTATTCTGTCTGCAAGGAGTACCAGTACTGAGTAATGATAACTTGTCTATTCTGTCTGCAAGGAGTACCAGTACTGAGTAATGATAACTTGTCTATTCTGTCTGCAAGGAGTACCATTACTGAGTAATGATAACTTGTCTATTCTGTCTGCAAGGAGTACCAGTACTGAGTAATGATATCTTGTCTATTCTGTCTGCAAGGAGTACCAGTACGTAGTAATGATAACTTTTCTATTCTGTCTGCAAGGGGTACCAGTACTGAGTAATGATAACTTGTCTATTCTGTCTGCAAGGAGTACCAGTACTGAGTAATGATAACTTGTCTATTCTGTCTGCAAGGAGTACCAGTACTGAGTAATGATAACTTGTCTATTCTGTCTGCAACGAGTACCAGTACTGAATAATGATAACTTGTCTATTCTGTCTGCAAGGAGTACCAGGACTGGGTAATGATAACTTGTCTATTCTGTCTGCAAGAGGTACCAGTACTGGGTAATGATAACTTGTCTATTCTGTCTGCAAGAGGTACCAGTACTGAGTAATGATAACTTGTCTATTCTGTCTGCAAGGAGTACCAGTACTGAGTAATGATAACTTGTCTATTCTGTCTGCAAGAGGTACCAGTACTGAGTAATGATAACTTGTCTATTCTGTCTGCAAGGAGTACCAGTACTGAGTAATGATAACTTGTCTATTCTGTCTGCAAGGAGTACCAGTACTGAGTAATGATAACTTGTCTATTCTGTCTGTATACAAGGGGTACCAGTACTGAGTAATGATAACTTGTCTATTCTGTCTGCAAGGAGTACCAGTACTGAGTAATGATAACTTGTCTATTCTGTCCGCAAGGAGTACCAGTACTGAGTAATAATAACTTGTCTATTCTGTCTGCAAGAGGTACCAGTACTGAGTAATGATAACTTGTCTATTCTGTCTGCAAGGAGTACCAGTACTTAGTAATGATAACTTGTCTATTTTGTCTGCAAGGAGTACCAGTACTGAGTAATGATAACTTGTCTATTCTGTCTGCAAGGAGAACCAGTACTGAGTAATGATAACTTGTCTATTCTGTCTGCAAGGAGTACCAGTACTGAGTAATGATAACTTGTCTATTCTGTCTGCAAGGAGAACCAGTACTGAGTAATGATAACTTGTCTATTCTGTCTGCAAGGGGTACCAGTACTGAGTAATGATAACTTGTCTATTCTGTCTGCAAGGAGTACCAGTACTGAGTAATGATAACTTGTCTATTCTGTCTGCAAGGAGTACCAGTACTGAGTAATGATAACTTGGCTATTATGTCTGCAAGGAGTACCAGTACTGAGTAATGATAACTTGTCTATTCTGTCTGCAAGGAGTACCAGTACTGAGTAATGATAACTTGTCTATTCTGTCTGCAAGGAGTACCAGTACTGAGTAATGATAACTTGTCTATTCTGTCTGCAAGGAGTACCAGTACTGAGTAATGATAACTTGTCTATTCTGTCTGCAAGGAGTACCAGTACTGAGTAATGATAACTTGTCTATTCTGTCTGCAAGGAGTACCAGTACTGAGTAATGATAACTTGTCTATTCTGTCTGCAAGGAGGTACCAGTACTGAGTAATGATAACTTGTCTATTCTGTCTGCAAGGAGTACCAGTACTGAGTAATGATAACTTGTCTATTCTGTCTGCAAGGAGTACCAGTACTGAGTAATGATAACTTGTCTATTCTGTCTGCAAGGAGTACCAGTACTGAGTAATGATAACTTGTCTATTCTGTCTGCAAGGAGTACCAGTACTGAGTAATGATAACTTGTCTATTCTGTCTGCAAGGAGTACCAGTACTGAGTAATGATAACTTGTCTATTCTGTCTGCAAGAGGTACCAGTACTGAGTAATGATAACTTGGCTATTTGTCTGAAGGGGTACCAGTACTGAGTAATGATAACTTGTCTATTCTGTCTGCAAGGAGTACCAGTACTGAGTAATGATAACTTGGCTATATATACAAGGGGTACCAGTACTGAGTAATGATAACTTGTCTATTCTGTCTGCAAGGAGTACCAGTACTGAGTAATGATAACTTGTCTATTCTGTCTGCAAGGAGTACCAGTACTGAGTAATGATAACTTGTCTATTCTGTCTGCAAGGAGAACCAGTACTGAGTAATGATAACTTGTCTATTCTGTCTGCAAGGAGAACCAGTACTGAGTAATGATAACTTGTCTATTCTGTCTGCAAGGAGTACCAGTACTGAGTAATGATAACTTGTCTATTCTGTCTGCAAGGAGTACCAGTACTGAGTAATGATAACTTGTCTATTCTGTCTGCAAGGAGTACCAGTACTGAGTAATGATAACTTGTCTATTCTGTCTGCAAGGAGTACCAGTACTGAGTAATGATAACTTGTCTATTCTGTCTGCAAGGAGGTACCAGTACTGAGTAATGATAACTTGTCTATTCTGTCTGCAAGGGGTACCAGTACTGAGTAATGATAACTTGTCTATTCTGTCTGCAAGGAGTACCAGTACTGAGTAATGATAACTTGTCTATTCTGTCTGCAAGGAGTACCAGTACTGAGTAATGATAACTTGTCTATTCTGTCTGCAACGAGTACCAGTACTGAATAATGATAACTTGTCTATTCTGTCTGCAAGGAGTACCAGGACTGGGTAATGATAACTTGTCTATTCTGTCTGCAAGAGGTACCAGTACTGGGTAATGATAACTTGTCTATTCTGTCTGCAAGAGGTACCAGTACTGAGTAATGATAACTTGTCTATTCTGTCTGCAAGGAGTACCAGTACTGAGTAATGATAACTTGTCTATTCTGTCTGCAAGGGGTACCAGTACTGAGTAATGATAACTTGTCTATTCTGTCTGCAAGGAGTACCAGTACTGAGTAATGATAACTTGTCTATTCTGTCTGCAAGGAGTACCAGTACTGAGTAATGATAACTTGTCTATTCTGTCTGCAAGGAGAACCAGTACTGAGTAATGATAACTTGTCTATTCTGTCTGCAAGGAGAACCAGTACTGACTAATGATAACTTGTCTATTCTGTCTGCAAGGAGTACCAGTACTGAGTAATGATAACTTGTCTATTCTGTCTGCAAGGAGAACCAGTACTGAGTAATGATAACTTGTCTATTCTGTCTGCAAGGGGTACCAGTACTAAGTAATGATAACTTGTCTATTCTTTCTGCAAGGAGTACCAGTACTGAGTAATGATAACTTGTCTATTCTGTCTGCAAGGAGTACCAGTACTGAGTAATGATAACTTGGCTATATATACAAGGGTTACCAGTACTGAGTAATGATAACTTGTCTATTCTGTCTGCAAGGAGTACCAGTACTGAGTAATGATAACTTGTCTATTCTGTCTGCAAGGAGTACCAGTACTGAGTAATGATAACTTGTCTATTCTGTCTGCAAGGAGTACCAGTACTGAGTAATGATAACTTGTCTATTCTGTCTGCAAGGAGTACCAGTACTGAGTAATGATAACTTGTCTATTCTGTCTGCAAGGAGGTACCAGTACTGAGTAATGATAACTTGTCTATTCTGTCTGCAAGGAGGACCAGTACTGAGTAATGATAACTTGTCTATTCTGTCTGCAAGGAGTACCAGTACTGAGTAATGATAACTTGTCTATTCTGTCTGCAAGAGGTACCAGTACTGAGTAATGATAACTTGTCTATTCTGTCTGCAAGGAGTACCAGTACTGAGTAATGATAACTTGTCTATTCTGTCTGCAAGGAGTACCAGTACTGAGTAATGATAACTTGTCTATTCTGTCTGCAAGGAGGTACCAGTACTGAGTAATGATAACTTGTCTATTCTGTCTGCAAGGAGTACCAGTACTGAGTAATGATAACTTGTCTATTATGTCTGCAAGGAGTACCAGTACTGAGTAATGATAACTTGTCTATTCTGTCTGCAAGGAGAACCAGTACTGAGTAATGATAACTTGTCTATTCTGTCTGCAAGGAGTACCAGTACTGAGTAATGATAACTTGTCTATTCTGTCTGCAAGGAGTACCAGTACTGAGTAATGATAACTTGTCTATTCTGTCTGCAAGGAGTACCAGTACTGAGTAATGATAACTTGTCTATTCTGTCTGCAAGGAGTACCAGTACTGAGTAATGATAACTTGTCTATTCTGTCTGCAAGGAGTACCAGTACTGAGTAATGATAACTTGTCTATTCTGTCTGCAAGGAGGTACCAGTACTGAGTAATGATAACTTGTCTATTCTGTCTGCAAGGAGTACCAGTACTGAGTAATGATAACTTGTCTATTCTGTCTGCAAGGAGTACCAGTACTGAGTAATGATAACTTGTCTATTCTGTCTGCAAGAGGTACCAGTACTGAGTAATGATAACTTGGCTATTCTGTCTGCAAGGAGTACCAGTACTGAGTAATGATAACTTGTCTATTCTGTCTGCAAGGAGTACCAGTACTGAGTAATGATAACTTGTCTATTCTGTCTGCAAGGAGTACCAGTACTGAGTAATGATAACTTGTCTATTCTGTCTGCAAGGAGTACCAGTACTGAGTAATGATAACTTGTCTATTCTGTCTGCAAGGAGTACCAGTACTGAGTAATGATAACTTGTCTATTCTGTCTGCAAGGAGAACCAGTACTGAGTAATGATAACTTGTCTATTCTGTCTGCAAGGAGTACCAGTACTGAGTAATGATAACTTGTCTATTCTGTCTGCAAGGAGTACCAGTACTGAGTAATGATAACTTGTCTATTCTGTCTGCAAGAGGTACCAGTACTGAGTAATGATAACTTGGCTATTTTGTCTGCAAGGAGTACCAGTACTGAGTAATGATAACTTGTCTATTCTGTCTGCAAGGAGTACCAGTACTGAGTAATGATAACTTGTCTATTCTGTCTGCAAGGAGTACCAGTACTGAGTAATGATAACTTGTCTATTCTGTCTGCAAGGAGTACCAGTACTGAGTAATGATAACTTGTCTATTCTGTCTGCAAGGAGTACCAGTACTGAGTAATGATAACTTGTCTATTCTGTCTGCAAGGAGTACCAGTACTGAGTAATGATAACTTGTCTATTCTGTCTGCAAGGAGGTACCAGTACTGAGTAATGATAACTTGTCTATTCTGTCTGCAAGGAGTACCAGTACTGAGTAATGATAACTTGTCTATTCTGTCTGCAAGGAGTACCAGTACTGAGTAATGATAACTTGTCTATTCTGTCTGCAAGGAGTACCAGTACTGAGTAATGATAACTTGTCTATTCTGTCTGCAAGGAGTACCAGTACTGAGTAATGATAACTTGTCTATTCTGTCTGCAAGGAGGTACCAGTACTGAGTAATGATAACTTGTCTATTCTGTCTGCAAGGAGTACCAGTACTGAGTAATGATAACTTGTCTATTCTGTCTGCAAGGAGTACCAGTACTGAGTAATGATAACTTGTCTATTCTGTCTGCAAGGAGTACCAGTACTGAGTAATGATAACTTGTCTATTCTGTCTGCAAGGAGTACCAGTACTGAGTAATGATAACTTGTCTATTCTGTCTGCAAGGAGTACCAGTACTGAGTAATGATAACTTGTCTATTCTGTCTGCAAGAGGTACCAGTACTGAGTAATGATAACTTGTCTATTCTGTCTGCAAGGAGTACCAGTACTGAGTAATGATAACTTGTCTATTCTGTCTGCAAGGAGTACCAGTACTGAGTAATGATAACTTGTCTATTCTGTCTGCAAGGAGTACCAGTACTGAGTAATGATAACTTGTCTATTCTGTCTGCAAGGAGTACCAGTACTGAGTAATGATAACTTGTCTATTCTGTCTGCAAGGAGTACCAGTACTGAGTAATGATAACTTGTCTATTCTGTCTGCAAGGAGTACCAGTACTGAGTAATGATAACTTGTCTATTCTGTCTGCAAGGAGTACCAGTACTGAGTAATGATAACTTGTCTATTCTGTCTGCAAGGAGTACCAGTACTGAGTAATGATAACTTGTCTATTCTGTCTGCAAGGAGTACCAGTACGTGAGTAATGATAACTTGTCTATTCTGTCTGCAAGGGGTACCAGTACTGAGTAATGATAACTTGTCTATTCTGTCTGCAAGGAGTACCAGTACTGAGTAATGATAACTTGTCTATTCTGTCTGCAAGGAGTACCAGTACTGAGTAATGATAACTTGTCTATTCTGTCTGCAAGGAGTACCAGTACTGAGTAATGATAACTTGTCTATTCTGTCTGCAAGGAGTACCAGTACTGAGTAATGATAACTTGTCTATTCTGTCTGCAAGAGGTACCAGTACTGAGTAATGATAACTTGTCTATTCTGTCTGCAAGGAGGTACCAGTACTGAGTAATGATAACTTGTCTATTCTGTCTGCAAGGAGTACCAGTACTGAGTAATGATAACTTGTCTATTCTGTCTGCAAGAGGTACCAGTACTGAGTAATGATAACTTGTCTATTCTGTCTGCAAGGAGTACCAGTACTGAGTAATGATAACTTGTCTATTCTGTCTGCAAGGAGTACCAGTACTGAGTAATGATAACTTGTCTATTCTGTCTGCAAGGAGAACCAGTACTGAGTAATGATAACTTGTCTATTCTGTCTGCAAGGAGAACCAGTACTGAGTAATGATAACTTGTCTATTCTGTCTGCAAGGAGTACCAGTACTGAGTAATGATAACTTGTCTATTCTGTCTGCAAGGAGAACCAGTACTGAGTAATGATAACTTGTCTATTCTGTCTGCAAGGGGTACCAGTACTGAGTAATGATAACTTGTCTATTCTGTCTGCAAGGAGTACCAGTACTGAGTAATGATAACTTGTCTATTCTGTCTGCAAGGGGTACCAGTACTGAGTAATGATAACTTGGCTATTCTGTCTGCAAGGAGTACCAGTACTGAGTAATGATAACTTGTCTATTCTGTCTGCAAGGAGTACCAGTACTGAGTAATGATAACTTGGCTATAGATACAAGGGGTACCATGATAACTGAGTACTGATATCTGTCTGCAAGGAGTACCAGTACTGAGTAATGATAACTTGTCTATTCTGTCTGCAAGGAGTACCAGTACTGAGTAATGATAACTTGTCTATTCTGTCTGCAAGGAGTACCCGTACTGAATAATGATAACTTGTCTATTCTGTCTGCAAGGAGTACCAGTACTGAGTAATGATAACTTGTCTATTCTGTCTGCAAGGAGTACCAGTACTGAATAATGATAACTTGTCTATTCTGTCTGCAAGGAGTACCAGTACTGGGTAATGATAACTTGTCTATTCTGTCTGCAAGGAGTACCAGTACTGAGTAATGATAACTTGTCTATTCTGTCTGCAAGAGGTACCAGTACTGAGTAATGATAACTTGTCTATTCTGTCTGCAAGAGGTACCAGTACTGAGTAATGATAACTTGTCTATTCTGTCTGCAAGGAGTACCAGTACTGAGTAATGATAACTTGTCTATTCTGTCTGCAAGGAGTACCAGTACTGAGTAATGATAACTTGTCTATTCTGTCTGCAAGGAGAACCAGTACTGAGTAATGATAACTTGTCTATTCTGTCTGCAAGGAGAACCAGTACTGAGTAATGATAACTTGTCTATTCTGTCTGCAAGGAGTACCAGTACTGAGTAATGATAACTTGTCTATTCTGTCTGCAAGGAGTACCAGTACTGAGTAATGATAACTTGTCTATTCTGTCTGCAAGGAGTACCATTACTGAGTAATGATAACTTGTCTATTCTGTCTGCAAGGAGTACCAGTACTGAGTAATGATATCTTGTCTATTCTGTCTGCAAGGAGTACCAGTACGTAGTAATGATAACTTTTCTATTCTGTCTGCAAGGGGTACCAGTACTGAGTAATGATAACTTGTCTATTCTGTCTGCAAGGAGTACCAGTACTGAGTAATGATAACTTGTCTATTCTGTCTGCAAGGAGTACCAGTACTGAGTAATGATAACTTGTCTATTCTGTCTGCAACGAGTACCAGTACTGAATAATGATAACTTGTCTATTCTGTCTGCAAGGAGTACCAGGACTGGGTAATGATAACTTGTCTATTCTGTCTGCAAGAGGTACCAGTACTGGGTAATGATAACTTGTCTATTCTGTCTGCAAGAGGTACCAGTACTGAGTAATGATAACTTGTCTATTCTGTCTGCAAGGAGTACCAGTACTGAGTAATGATAACTTGTCTATTCTGTCTGCAAGAGGTACCAGTACTGAGTAATGATAACTTGTCTATTCTGTCTGCAAGGAGTACCAGTACTGAGTAATGATAACTTGTCTATTCTGTCTGCAAGGAGTACCAGTACTGAGTAATGATAACTTGTCTATTCTGTCTGCAAGGAGAACCAGTACTGAGTAATGATAACTTGTCTATTCTGTCTGCAAGGAGAACCAGTACTGACTAATGATAACTTGTCTATTCTGTCTGCAAGGAGTACCAGTACTGAGTAATGATAACTTGTCTATTCTGTCTGCAAGGAGAACCAGTACTGAGTAATGATAACTTGTCTATTCTGTCTGCAAGGGGTACCAGTACTAAGTAATGATAACTTGTCTATTCTTTCTGCAAGGAGTACCAGTACTGAGTAATGATAACTTGTCTATTCTGTCTGCAAGGAGTACCAGTACTGAGTAATGATAACTTGGCTATATATACAAGGGTTACCAGTACTGAGTAATGATAACTTGTCTATTCTGTCTGCATGGAGTACCAGTACTGAGTAATGATAACTTGTCTATTCTGTCTGCAAGGAGTACCAGTACTGAGTAATGATAACTTGTCTATTCTGTCTGCAAGGAGAACCAGTACTGAGTAATGATAACTTGTCTATTCTGTCTGCAAGGAGTACCAGTACTGAATAATGATAACTTGTCTATTCTCTCTGCAAGAGGTACCAGTACTGAGTAATGATAACTTGTCTATTCTGTCTGCAAGGAGGACCAGTACTGAGTAATGATAACTTGTCTATTTTGTCTTCAAGGAGTACCAGTACTGAGTAATGATAACTTGTCTATTCTGTCTGCAAGAGGTACCAGTACTGAGTAATGATAACTTGGCTATTCTGTCTGCAAGGAGTACCAGTACTGAGTAATGATAACTTGTCTATTCTGTCTGCAAGGAGTACTAGTACTGAGTAATGATAACTTGTCTATTCTGTCTGCAAGGAGTACCAGTACTGAGTAATGATAACTTGTCTATTCTGTCTGCAAGGAGTACCAGTACTGAGTAATGATAACTTGGCTATATATACAAGGGGTACCAGTACTGAGTAATGATAACTGGTCTATTCTGTCTGCAAGGAGAACCAGTACTGAGTAATGATAACTTGTCTATTCTGTCTGCAAGGAGTACCAGTACTGAGTAATGATAACTTGTCTATTCTGTCTGCAAGGAGTACCAGTACTGAGTAATGATAACTTGTCTATTCTGTCTGCAAGGAGTACCAGTACTGAGTAATGATAACTTGTCTATTCTGTCTGCAAGGAGTACCCGTACTGAATAATGATAACTTGTCTATTCTGTCTGCAAGGAGTACCAGTACTGAGTAATGATAACTTGTCTATTCTGTCTGCAAGGAGTACCAGTACTGAATAATGATAACTTGTCTATTCTGTCTGCAAGGAGTACCAGTACTGGGTAATGATAACTTGTCTATTCTGTCTGCAAGGAGTACCAGTACTGAGTAATGATAACTTGTCTATTCTGTCTGCAAGAGGTACCAGTACTGAGTAATGATAACTTGTCTATTCTGTCTGCAAGAGGTACCAGTACTGAGTAATGATAACTTGGCTATTCTGTCTGCAAGGGGTACCAGTACTGAGTAATGATAACTTGTCTATTCTGTCTGCAATGAGAACCAGTACTGAGTAATGATAACTTGTCTATTCTGTCTGCATGGAGTACCAGTACTGAGTAATGATAACTTGTCTATTCTGTCTGCAAGAGGTACCCGTACTGAGTAATGATAACTTGGCTATTTTGTCTGCAAGGAGTACCAGTACTGAGTAATGATAACTTGTCTATTCTGTCTGCAAAGGGTACCAGTACTGGGTAATGATAACTTGTCTATACACAAGGGGTAGCGATAGCAAATCGATGTGGGGTATGAGGTCATTGAGGTAAATATGTACATATAACTAGGAATAAAGTGACAGATAATAGACAGTAGCAGTAGCATATGTGATGAGTCAACAGGATAGATAATAGACGGTAGTAGCAGCGTATGTGATGAGTCAACAGGATAGATAATAGACAGTAGCAGCTGCGTATGTGATGAGTCAACAGGATAGATAGACAGTAGCAGCATATGTGATGAGTCAACAAGATAGATAATAGACAGTAGCAGCAGCGTATGTGATGAGTCAACAGGATAGATAATAGACAGTAGCAGCAGCGTATGTGATGAGTCAACAGGATAGACAATAGACAGTAGAAGCAGCGTATGTGATGAGTCAACAGGATAGATAATAGACAGTAGTAGCAGCGTATGTGATTAGTCAACAGGATAGACAATAGACAGTAGCAGCAGCGTATGTGATGAGTCAACAGGATAGATAATAGACAGTAGCAGCAGCGTATGTGATGAGTCGACAGGATAGACAATAGACAGTAGCAGCAGCGTATGTGATGAGTCAACAGGATAGATAATAGACAGTAGCAGCAGCGTATGTGATGAGTCAACAGGATAGACAATAGACAGTAGCATCAGCATATGTGATTAGTCAACAGGATAGACAATAGACAGTAGCAGCAGCGTATGTGATGAGTCAACAGGATAGATAATAGACAGTAGCAGCAGCGTATGTGATGAGTCAACAGGATAGATAATAGACAGTAGTAGCAGCGTATGTGATTAGTCAACAGGATAGATAATAGACAGTAGCAGCAGCGTATGTGATGAGTCAACAGGATAGATAATAGACAGTAGCAGCAGCGTATGTGATGAGTCAACAGGATAGATAATAGACAGCAGCAGCAGCGTATGTGATGAGTCAACAGGATAGATAATAGACAGCAGCAGCAGCATATGTGATTAGTCAACAGGATAGACAATAGACAGTAGCAGCAGCGTATGTGATTAGTCAACAGGATAGATAATAGACAGCAGCAGCAGCGTATGTGATTAGTCAACAGGATAGATAATAGACAGTAGCAGCAGCGTATGTGATGAGTCAACAGGATAGATAATAGACAGTAGTAGCAGCGTATGTGATGAGTCAACAGGATAGATAATAGACAGCAGCAGCAGCGTATGTGATTAGTCAACAGGATAGACAATAGACAGTAGCAGCAGCGTATGTGATGAGTCAACAGGATAGACAATAGACAGTAGCAGCAGCGTATGTGATGAGTCAACAGGATAGATAATAGACAGCAGCAGCAGCGTATGTGATTAGTCAACAGGATAGATAATAGACAGTAGCAGCAGCGTATGTGATGAGTCAACAGGATAGATAATAGACAGTAGCAGCAGCGTATGTGATGAGTCAAAGTGCAAACGGGGTCAGTGTAGATAGTCTGGGTAACTATTTAACTAAACACACTGAACAACAATTTAAATGCAACATGTAACAATTTGAAAGATTTTACTGAGTTACAGTTTATATAAGGAAATCAGTCACCTGAAATAAATGAATTAGGCCCCAATGTATGGATTTCACATGACTGGGAGTAAAGATATACATCTGTTGGTTAACGATACTTTAAAAAAAGGTAGTGGCGTGGGTCAGAAAACCAGCCAGTATCTGGCGTGACCCCCATCTTCCGCCAGCAGCAACCGTCCCCTACACATAGAGATGACCAGGCTGAGGCCTGTGGAATGTTGTCCCACTCCTCTTCAATGGATGTGTGAAGTCGCTGGATATTGGCAGGAACTGGAACCAGCTGTCGTACACATTGATTCAGAGCATCCCAAACATGCTCAATGGGTGACATATCTGGTGAGTATGCAGGCAATGGAAGAACTGGGACATTTTCAGCTTCCAGGAATTGTGTACAGATCCTTGCGACATGGGGCTGTGCATTATCATGCTGAAACATGAGGTGATGGCTACAGATGAATGCCGTGACAATGGGCCTCATGATCTCGTCACGGTATCTCTGTGCATTCAAAGTGCCATCGATAAAATGCAATTGAGTTTGTTTTCCATAGCTTATGCCTGCCCATACCATAACCCCACCACCCCCATGGGGCACTCTGAGATGAGCTTCGCAGATGAGCGTCCCTGAGACAGTTTCTGACAGTTTGTGCAGAAATTCTTTGGTTGTGAAAACCAACAGTTTCATCAGCTTTTCAGCCTCCTGAGGGGGCCCTCTTCCCGACTGTGTTGGTGTGTGTGTACCATGATAGATCCTTAGTGATGTGAACACAGAGGAACCTGAAGCTCTCACCCCCTCCACTACAGTATTACGCTATTCATTTAATATCATGTCGTTGAAGTTATAATAAAGCTATGGAGTTTAGCTTTGGTTGGTTTGAAACATTGGGCATTGAGGTAGGGGTGAGGGGGGACCAAGCAGGATGGGGTTTGACTCTTTATTGTGTGTTGTGGCCCGAGCCCAGCAGTGTGTATGTTGAGAGAGCTGTACCTGCAGAGAGAGCAGAGAAGAGAGAGCAGAGAGCAGAGAGAAGAGAGAGCAGAGAGCAGAGAGAAGAGAGAGCAGAGAGAAGAGAGAGAGCAAAGAACAGAGGAGAGAGAGCAGAGCAGAGGAGAGAGAAGAGAGGAGAGAGCATAGAAGAGAAGAAAGAGAGGAAAGAGCAGAGAAGAGAGGAGAGAGAGAAGAGAGGAGAGAGAGCAGAGGAGAGGAGATGAGAGAGAGCAGAGGAGAGAGGAGAGAGCAGAGAAGAGGAGATGAGAGGGAGCAGGGGAGAGAGGAGAGAGCAGAGGAGAGGAGATGAGAGGGAGCAGGGGAGAGAGGAGAGAGCAGAGGAGAGGAGATGAGAGGGAGCAGAGGAGAGAGGAGAGAGCAGAGAAGAGAGGAGAGAGAGCAGAGGAGAGAGGAGAGGAGGGAGAGCAGAGAAGAGAGGAGATGAGATGAGAGGGAGCAGGGGAGAGAAGAGAGAGCAGAGGAGAGGAGATGAGAGGGAGCAGAGGAGAGAGGAGAGGAGAGAGCAGAGGAGAGAGGAGAGAGGAGAGAGGAGAGAGGAGAGGAGGGAGAGCTGGTGAACTCTGCAACCTCAGATTAGCCTTTCTGATAGGATTAGTCTCTAATGACTGAGGAGTCAGAAGACAAAGGGAGTTTCTGCAAAGAGGCTTAGATATGGAAGAATTAACCTTCCATTGCTCTCTCTCTCTCCTTTTCTCTCTCTTCTTCTCTCTCTCTTTTTCTCTCTCTCCCCCCACTATTTCCTCTTCTCCAAATCATTCTTTCTTTCTCACTATCATTCATTCTCTCTCCTCATTTCCCAAAATACCTCCCTCAAAACCCTCTAGCAAGTGTCACTGTCAAAATCCTTATTTTCCACAAAAACTCTCCCACAACTCTGCCAGCTTTAGATAACAAATGTCAACAAATGTATTTTGAGGCTAGGTCCCTCCCCCACAAAGGCTGCATTCCAACACAAACATCCAGACCTAAACATATGTCTGCAATAATACTCCCACTTTTCTGCTCTTTACCAACTGGCTTTGCTGATAGCTGCTTTACTGAGGGAAAGCCTAGTTCCTGTGACTGAGATAATGAAGATGAATGAGCTCGCAGTAAGTCGCTCTGTATAGGAGCGTCTGCTAAATG
Organism: Salmo salar; assembly: GCF_965601325.2. Taxonomy (NCBI): domain Eukaryota; kingdom Metazoa; phylum Chordata; class Actinopteri; order Salmoniformes; family Salmonidae; genus Salmo; species Salmo salar. The sequence goes on along the minus strand of NC_138308.1, from coordinate 38,078,033 downwards.
ACTAAAAAGTTAATGTCATGTAAAGATGTATACCCTCTGTGTGGAATGGGCTTATGGGCCTTGGCCCACGTTCCAACACATCTCTCCTCTGTCTCTCCCCAAACCTCATCCCTCTACTCTTTATTTCAGCTGTCATCTGTCTCTCCCCAAACCTCATCCCTCTACTCTTTATTTCAGCTGTCATCTGTCTCTCCCCAAACCTCATCCCTCTACTCTTTATTTCATCTGTCCTCTGTCTCTCCCCAAACCTCATCCCTCTACTCTTTATTTCAGCTGTCATCTGTCTCTCCCCAAACCTCATCCCTCTACTCTTTATTTCAGCTGTCATCTGTCTCTCCCCAAACCTCATCCCTCTACTCTTTCTTTCAGCTGTCATCTGTCTCTCCCCAAACCTCATCCCTCTACTCTTTATTTCAGCTGTCCTCTGTCTCTCCCCAAACCTCATCCCTCTACTCTTTATTTCAGCTGTCATCTGTCTCTCCCCAAACCTCATCCCTCTACTCTTTATTTCAGCTGTCATCTGTCTCTCCCCAAACCTCATCCCTCTACTCTTTATTTCAGCTGTCATCTGTCTCTCCCCAAACCTCATCCCTCTACTCTTTATTTCAGCTGTCATCTGTCTCTCCCCAACCCTCATCCCTCTACTCTTTATTTCAGCTGTCATCTGTCTCTCCCCAAACCTCATCCCTCTACTCTTTATTTCAGCTGTCATCTGTCTCTCCCCAAACCTCATCCCTCTACTCTTTATTTCAGCTGTCATCTGTCTCTCCCCAACCCTCATCCCTCTACTCTTTATTTCAGCTGTCATCTGTCTCTCCCCAAACCTCATCCCTCTACTCTTTATTTCAGCTGTCATCTGTCTCTCCCCAAACCTCATCCCTCTACTCTTTATTTCAGCTGTCATCTGTCTCTCCCCAAACCTCATCCCTCTACTCTTTATTTCAGCTGTCATCTGTCTCTCCCCAAACCTCATCCCTCTACTCTTTATTTCAGCTGTCATCTGTCTCTCCCCAAACCTCATCCCTCTACTCTTTATTTCAGCTGTCATCTGTCTCTCCCCAAACCTCATCCCTCTACTCTTTATTTCAGCTGTCATCTGTCTCTCCCCAACCCTCATCCCTCTACTCTTTATTTCAGCTGTCCTCTGTCTCTCCCCAAACCTCATCCCTCTACTCTTTATTTCAGCTGTCATCTGTCTCTCCCCAAACCTCATCCCTCTACTCTTTATTTCAGCTGTCATCTGTCTCTCCCCAACCCTCATCCCTCTACTCTTTATTTCAGCTGTCATCTGTCTCTCCCCAAACCTCATCCCTCTACTCTTTATTTCAGCTGTCATCTGTCTCTCCCCAAACCTCATCCCTCTACTCTTTATTTCAGCTGTCATCTGTCTCTCCCCAAACCTCATCCCTCTACTCTTTATTTCAGCTGTCATCTGTCTCTCCCCAAACCTCATCCCTCTACTCTTTATTTCAGCTGTCATCTGTCTCTCCCCAAACTTCATCCCTCTACTCTTTATTTCAGCTGTCATCTGTCTCTCCCCAACCCTCATCCCTCTACTCTTTATTTCAGCTGTCATCTGTCTCTCCCCAAACCTCATCCCTCTACTCTTTATTTCAGCTGTCATCTGTCTCTCCCCAACCCTCATCCCTCTACTCTTTATTTCAGCTGTCATCTGTCTCTCCCCAAACCTCATCCCTCTACTTTTTATTTCAGCTGTCATCTGTCTCTCCCCAACCCTCATCCCTCTACTCTTTATTTCAGCTGTCATCTGTCTCTCCCCAACCCTCATCCCTCTACTCTTTATTTCAGCGACTGACTATGTCCCAGATTAGTTATTGATTAGACAGGGTATAAATTGTCTCAAAGTGAAAGCCCAACAACACAACCATTATAGATCTTGTATGGATCCAGGCCGATACGTCATTCTATTCGTCCTGGAGTGTACAGGATGCCACCGCTCTGAGAAACAGGCAGGTAACGAGATGAGGCTTTTTATGTCTTGCGGGTGGATTCCAAATTGCACCCTATTCCCTACAAAGTCCACTACTTTTAACAAGGGCCTATATATGGGTAGTGTACAATGTAGGGAATAGGGTGTCATTTGGGATGTAGCCTTAGACACACTCTGCATGACCTTTTAGCTACCGGCAGGTGAATTGAGAGGCGGCATTGAGTTTTCAAATGAACGGAAATACATTTGTAAACTTGTAGAATGTTTTTGAAAAAGCCTTTTGAAATATATATTTTTCAAAATCGCTATAAAACGTTCATCTAAAATATCTTTCTAAAATGAGGACACTTCTGAAGAAATCTAGGAAACAACTTCAGACTCTGAGTAATTGTCAATCCAACGTCATTTGATGCTGCTTTTGTTAGCAGGTCACGTAGTGTGGTATTTGTTACAGTAGGTTGACGTGTCCGTTGACAGAAAGGTTTGGAACAATGACACATAGGACAAGTCAACACCTGTCTTCTCAAACAGCAGCCACACCAGAGAACAATGACACATAGGACAAGTCAACACCTGTCTTCTCAAACAGCGGCCACACCAGAGAACAATGACACATAGGACAAGTCAACACCTGTCTTCTCAAACAGCAGCCACACCAGAGAACAATGACACATAGGACAAGTCAACACCTGTCTTCTCAAACAGCAGCCACACCAGAGAACAATGACACATAGGACAAGTCAACACCTGTCTTCTCAAACAGCAGCCACACCAGAGTCATAAAACCATTATTTACACCTATCCTTCAATACCGCTCTACAAAGTCCTGACCAGCTAGGGAGAGCAGAAAAGAATCACTTATACCAGGAGAGCGATTCATGACATAGCTAACATAGCTAACATAGATAACATAGCTAAAGTAGCTAACATAGATAACATAGCTAACGTAGCTAACATAGATAACATAGCTAAAGTAGCTAACATAGCTAACGTAGCTAACATAGCTAACATAGCTAACGTAGCTAACATAGATAACATAGCCAACCTCCTGAACCAGTCTTCCATTCACTGCTCAAACACATGTATCATCTCTACTTTATATGTAGCTTTGATAAAGAGAGAAAATAAATATATTTTTTTATTTAACTAGGCAAGTCAGTTAAAAACAAATTCTTATTTTCAATGATGGCCCAGGAACAGTGGGTTAATTGCCTTGTTCAGGGGCAGAAGAACAGATTTGTACCTTGTCAGCTCGGGGATTCAATCTTGCAACCTTTCAGTTACTAGTCCAACACTCTAACCACTAGGCTACCTGCCGCCCCAACGAGGGATGAAGAGCTGAAGGAGAGAGATTGAGGTGACCATCCCTCCATTCCTCGACCCCTTCATCCCTCCACCCCTCCACCCTCCATCCCTCCACCCCTTCATCCCTCCATCCCTTCATCCCTCCACCCCTCCACCCTCCATCCTTCTATCCCTCCACCCCTTCACCCCTCCGTTCCTCCACCCCTCCATTCCCTCCATCCCTGGTTCCCTCCATCCCTCCACCCCTCTATCCCTCCACCCCTTCACCCCTCTGTCCCTCCATCCCTCCATCCCTGGTTCCCTCCATCCCTCCATCCCTCGTTCACTCTACCCCTCCATCCCTCCATCCCTCCATCCCTCCATCCCTCATTCACTCTATCCCTCCACCCCTGGTTCCCTCCATCCCTCCATCACTCTATCCCTCCATCCCTCCATCCCTCCACCCCTCCATCCCTCGGTGCAGTAGCTCTGGTCTGTTGTGCTGTGTTATTTTAATAGGGTGTGAAGCCGTAGAGATGGTTTGGGGAGCTAAAGGAGCTTTACGAGGTGCCACAGACATGCGCACACACACACACACACACACACACACACACACACACACACACCACACACACACACACACACACACACACACACACACACACACACACACACACACACACACACACACACACACACACACAGGGAGAGCGAGTTTTGCAAAGTAGCTTTTTCAACAGAGGTGTCTGAGAGTTTAGCAAAGTGTAACATACTTAAAACCATCAGTGTGGTTCAACACAATCCCTGGTGCTTGAGCGTATAAATCACCATATATTCTTATAGGGGAGGCACAGATAAGCCCTTGTTATGAGTAAATATATTAAATATGTCCAGCCACTCTCTGATGTTGTCAGGCCATGGTTCATAGGAGACTCAGCCAGCAATAAAGCATGGTGTGTGTGTGTTTGTGTGTGTGTGTGTGTGTGTGTGTGTGTGTGTGTGTGTGTGTGTGTGTGTGTGTGTGTGCAACTGTGCGTGTGTGTGTGTGTGTGTGTGTGTAAGCGTGCATGCGCAAATGTGTGTGTGTGTGCGCGTGCGCAACAAGCTCTCACAGTCTCGCTGCAGAATCAGAGGTATATCCACGTATTTCCAAACGTCAAATTTTGAAGGTGAAGGTTTGGGACAGGGTTAAAATAAAAAACAAGTGTTCACCACTGAGATAGAACACACAACCTTCTGATCCTGGGATTACTGGGATAGAACACACAACCTTCTGATCCTGGGATTACTGGGATAGAACACACAACCTTCTGATCCTGGGATTACTGGGATAGAACACACAACCTTCTGATCCTGGGATTGAACACACAACCTTCTGATCCTGGGATTACTGGGATAGAACACACAACCTTCTGATCCTGGGATTACTGGGATAGAACATACAACCATCTGATCCTGAGTCATGGGATTACTGGGATAGAACACACAACCATCTGATCCTGAGTCATGGGATTACTGGGATAGAACATACAACCATCTGATCCTGAGTCATGGGATTACTGGGATAGAACACACAACCTTCTGATCCTGAGTCATGGGATTACTGGGATAGAACACACAACCTTCTGATCCTGGGATTACCGGGATTGAACACATAACCTTCTGATCCTGGGATTACTGGGATAGAACACACAACCTTCTGATCCTGGAATTACTGGGATCAAACACACAACCTTCTGATCCTGTCATGGGATTAAGACAATCCACCACCTCCGTCCACAACACCCTAGAAAAACCCAAGACTACTTGATGGTAATAGTGCTCCCTGTTGCCCCTAGTGGCTGGTTCTGAAGGCATTTCCCCATGTCCTCGGGACATGGACAGACGTCCTATTTCGAAGTCAGTGTTGAGCGATCTGCCTGTGTGTGCATGTGTGTGTCAGACAGCTTAGGGAAGCTAAAGAGAGGAATAAGAGGATCAGTAGGGAGAGGACCATGCCTCTTCAGCATGTCAACCAAACACACTTAATAACTTTTTACTTTTCATCCCATTAGAAATAAGTCTCCACTCATCTAAGCATGGTCCCCCCCCCCCCCCCCGCCTATTGAGAGAACGAGTATCCCTCTTAAGCAAGTGTGATCAACAATAGCACAGTAGCAATGTATTTTCATTGTAATCAAACCTGAAAGAAAAACACATGGTCTTTACTATTGTGCATATTATTTCCGATAATTTGTTTCTTGTTTCTACTGACTGGTTTGGACCCCATCACCAAACATTAACCAAAACCACATGACGGAACCCAGTTTCATTTCCCAAAAAAATTCTTTCTTGTTTTCAGTTTCTTGAGTCCTTAATGGATGAATTGGCTGAACAGACAGAACGTAAAGAGAAAAAAAATGAGAGGAGAAAGAAAGAAAGTTTCATGTTTCTGTAAACCACAAACATTTGGCGAACAGAAGATGAAGAAAACAGAGAGAAGAGAACTTGGCCTTGATTCTCTCAGCCTACACAGCGTCTGGCCTTGATTCTTTCAGCCTGCATGGTGTTTGTGCATTTTAACTTCTGCTCTGCGATGCGTTGGTTGGCGGAGTGCCTGAACCTGTAAATTGGATACTAGGGGGCCGATATAAAGGAGTGTGTGTGTGGTGTGTGGTGTGGTGTGGTGTGTGTGTGGTGTGTGTGTGTGTGTGTGTGCTCTCGTCCCCCAGAATTACTGCATCCAATATCCCTGAGTTGGCAGTGCCTGAGCCGAAGCAAATAGATCCTCATCTCATAAAGACCAAGGTTGTGTCCAAAATTACCCCCTATCTCCTACATAGTGCACTACTTTTGACCAAGGCCCATACGGTTCTGGTCAAAACTAGTCTAGTGCACTATATATGGAATAGAGTGCCATTTTGGGACGGATCCCAAGACTATATGCATATCTCCTTAAACTTGATGAGGATCCGAAGCCTCCGATCCCAAGGCCTACAATGGGATTTGGTGGGGTGTGTTTTTTAATCTGGGGCAGGGGGGTGGGGATGGGGTGACAATGCAGATATCACTGTATTCTATGGGGTTCCAAAGCTCCCACCTTCTATTTCAATACAAGCATTCCAAACAGTTAAGTGGCATTCTTCCCTTTATATTTCATTTTCTCCGTACCTCTCCCTTCATTTTATTCTTACCCTCTCCCTCTCTCTCTCCCTCTCTTTCTCTATTCTCCCCTCTTTCTCCCTCCTCCCCTGTGCCCCCCCCCCCCCCCCCCCCCCGGGTAATCCTAAAAGGAGGCAGGCAACAGCATCACAGGGTGTGAAATTAAATACATTACAGCATTAGAGATTAAAGTGTTTCATAGGCAGTTGCTCATCCACATCAAACTTTAGCTTTTAAAGCCACACATTTGATCTAGGTTAGGATCCAGGACCTTAGAGGGATTGGCATCACAGAGCAGAGAAAGTGGAGGAGGAAAGGAATGTGAGAAGGAGAGAAGGGAAAGAGAGGAGTGGAGGAGTGGAGGAGGGTGACGAGTAGAGGAGGGTGAGGAGTGAGGAGTGGAGGAGGGTGATGTGTGGAGGAGGGTGAGGAGTGAGGAGTGGAGGAGGGTGACGAGTAGAGGAGGGTGAGGGTGAGGAGTGAGGAGTGGAGGAGGGTGATGTGTGGAGATGGGTGATCTACTGTAGGTTAGGAACCGAGGCCTGAGAGAAGGATTGTTCTCACAGAGCACAGAGAGGAGAGGAACAGGAGGAGTAGGAGAAAAGAGGAGACGTGGAAGAGAGGAGTGAAGGGAGGTGTTTAGGTATGATCCTGTTGCAGGAAGAGAAATAAGGAGCTGAGAGACTTGAAGCAGGAAGGGTTAAGTTAGTAAGCAAATGTTTTGAATAGGTTTTATGTTTGTGTTTATTGCAATTGCTGGAAGTACCTACATGCACAGTAGAAAAATAGTTTGTTTGTGTCGTTACAGTATGGAAAAAATATGTAAATAAAAGTACATATCAGCTATCAACATCAGTCCTAACCCAAGTGATATTGCAGATGCTGTTCTTCCATCCAGTGCTGAGAGCCAAGGTGTTCCCCAACAGCCCTGTCAGTGGACTGAGGATTCTGCTGGCGTTGGCCAAGGTGTTTCCCAACAGTCCTGTCAGAGGAGTGAGGATTCTACTGGCTTTGGGCAAGGTGTTCCCCAACAGTCCTGTCAGAGGAGTGAGGATTCTACTGGCTTTGGCCAAGGTGTTCCCCAACAGTCCTGTCAGAGGTCTGAGGATTCTACTGGCATTGGCCAAGGTGTTCCCCAACAGTCCTGTCAGAGGACTGAGGATTCTACTGGCTTTGGCCAAGGTGTTTCCCAACAGTCCTATCAGACTGAAGGATTCTACTGGCGTTGGCCAAGATGTTCCCCAACAGTCCTGTCAGAGGTCTGAGGATTCTACTGGCATTGGCCAAGGTGTTCCCCAACAGTCCTGTCAGAGGAGTGAGGATTCTACTGGCTTTGGGCAAGGTGTTTCCCAACTACCCTGTCAGAGGTCTGAGGATTCTACTGGCATTGGCCAAGGTGTTTCCCAACAGTCCTGTCAGAGGACTGAGGATTCTACTGGCGTTGGCCAAGGTCTTCCCCAACAGTCCTGTCAGAGGACTGAGGATTATACTGGCGTTGGCCAAGGTGTTCCCCAACAGTCCTGTCAGAGGACTGGGGATTCTACTGGCGTTGGCCAAGGTGTTCCCCAACAGTCCTGTCAGAGGACTGGGGATTCTACTGGCGTTGGCCAAGGTGTTCCCCAACAGTCCTGTCAGACTGAAGGATTCTACTGGCTTTGGCCAAGGTGTTCCCCAACAGTCCTGTCAGAGGACTGGGGATTCTACTGGCGTTGGCCATCCCGCACGCACACACACACATGCACGCATGAATATGTGCACACACAAATGAACACATGCACAGGCTCACTCACACACTGTCACGGCGGTCTGAAGAATGGGACCAAGGCGCAGCGTGTGTTTCGTTCCACATTTTATTTAAACTGTGAAACTATGAAAAACATACAAATAAACTCCTAAAAAAACAACAAACCGTGACGAAGAGGTGCAACATACACTTACTCAAAATATCATCTCCCACAAACCCAGGTGGGAAAAACAACTACTTAAGTATGATCTCCAATTAGAGACAACGATGACCAGCTGCAGACCACCGCTGGAGACCGCCGCTGGAGACTCCGGACTGCGGACCGCCGCTGGAGACTCCGTACTGGGGGACATCGCTGAAGACTCCGGACTGGGGGACGTCGCTGAAGACTCCGGACTGGGGGACGTCTCAGGAGGTTCCGGACTGGGGGACGTCTCAGGAGGTTCCGGACTGTAGGCCGTCTCAGGAGGTTCCGGACTGGGGGACGTCTCAGGAGGTTCTGGACTGTAGGCCGTCTCAGGAGGTTCTGGACTGTAGGCCGTCTCAGGAGGTTCCGGACTGTAGGCCATCTCAGGAGGTTCCGGACTGGGAACTGTCGCGGGAAGCTCTGGACTGGGAACTGTCGCCGGAAGCTATGGACTGGGTATGCGCACTGGAGGCCTGATGCGTGGGGCTGGCACAGGTGGCACCAGACTAGTAACACCCCCCCCGGGGCGAGTGCGGGGAGCAGGAACAGGACACCCCGGACTGGGCAGGCACACTAGAGGCCTGATGCGTGGGGCTGGCACAGGTGGTGCCAGACTGGTAACACGCACCTCAGGGCGAGTGCGGGGAGCAGGAACAGGACACCCCGGACTGGGCAGGCGCACTGGAGGCCTGATGCGTGGGGCTGGCACAGGTGGCACCAGACTGGTGACACGCACTTCAGGGCGAGTACGAGGAGCAGGCAGAGGGCGTACTGGGCTGTGGAAGCGCACTGGAGGTCTGGAGCGTAGGGCTGGCACAATCCGTCCTGGCTGGATGCTCACTTTAGCCCGGCAAATGCGGGGCGCTGGCACAGGACGCACTGGGCTGTGAATGCGCACTGGAGACCGTGCGTATCACCGCAAAACATGGTGCCTGACAGGTCACACGCTCCCTCAAGCGAGTGAGTGGAGGAGACACAGGACGTACCAGACTGGGGAGGTGCACCGAAGGCCAGATGCATGAAACAGGTGCATATGACACCGGACTGGTGTCACGCTCCTCAGCACGCCCGCTCTGCAGCGCTCTCAATGCTAACACCTCTCTCCGGAATCTTGCGTCGAGTTCCTCACTCATCTCCCTGACTGGCTCTGGTTCACCCCTCAGCTCTCCACGGTCAGAACGAGGAGTTGGCTCAGGTCCCAAACCTGACTCCACCAAACTCCCCGTGTGCCCCCCCCACCCCCCCCCACAATTTTTTTTTGAGCTGCCTCTCGGGCTTCCGTCATTGCCGTGCGAGTTCCTCGTATTGTCGCCGTTCCTCTCTCGCTGTCTCCGCCTGATTGCCTTGATGGTATAACGCCTCGTAATATCGCCGTTCTGCTTTCACTGCTTCAATCTCCTCCTTAAGATGGCGATACTCCCCGGGCTTGTCCAGGGTCCAGCCCCATCCAGGATTTCCTCCCAGGTCCAGTCCTCCTGACCACGCTGCTTGGTCCGTTTGTGGTGGGAGATTCTGTCACGGCTGTCTGACGAATGGCACCAAGGCGCAGCGTGTGTTTCGTTCCACATTTTATTTAAACTGTGAAACTATGCAAAACATACAAATAAACTCCTAAACAAAACAACAAACCGTGTCAAAGAGGTGCAACATACACTTACTCAAAATACAATCTCCCACAAACCCAGGTAGGAAAAACAACTACTTAAGTATGATCTCCAATTAGAGCCAACGATGACCAGCTGCCTCTAATTGGAGATCATCCCCCCCCAAAAAAACATAGAAATACAGAAACAAGAACATGACAACATAGAAAATCTAAACTAGACACAACCCCGTCACGCCCTGACCTACTCTACCATAGAAAAGAAAAGCTTCTATGGTCAGGACATGACACACACACACAAACACTCTCTCTCTCTCTCTCTGGCAGTGACCATCACACAGACACAACTTCCTCTCAAAACCGCTTCCTGTTTTCAGGAGGGACCTGCTGCTGACTTGGCAGTCTTTACCGTGGCTAGCCTAGGACGTTTCTGGGAACAGCCTGATCTCACAAGTATTTTAATTCAATATGGTCAATATGTAACATTGTTTTTAGCATCAAAAGGAGACCTCAAACGTCACTGACAAACTGACTTTGAATTCAAACAAGTAAACTAGCAACAGATAAAGGGGACAGCAATGGGGAAGAAATGTCCACCTAACTGGAGGAAGCCTGAGCCAGGGAAAAAGCTACATGAGACCAAGGGATATACTACAATGAAGGATCAGTGAGTTAGCCAGCTAATTTGCCTAAATATATATATATTATAAAGGATAAGCTTGTAATGAGCATGGTCCAAAAACACATAAGTTTAGCTTTCTTAATGATTTAGAAAATCAATAGTTATTTCTGACTATTTATCAAAGTTAGCAGGCTCACTCATTGATTCTGCTTTGTATTACACCCCTCAGACAGCTGGGGGAGGAGGACCAGCTCTGTAATGAGGTCACATATCCCTCAGACAGCTGGGGGAGGAGGACCAGCTCCGTAGTGAGGTCACATATCCCTCAGACAGCTGGGGGAGGAGGACCAGCTCTGTAATGAGGTCACATATCCCTCAGGCAGCTGGGGGAGGAGGACCAGCTCTGTAATGAGGTCACATACCCCTCAGACAGCTGGGAGTGGAGGACCAGCTCTGTAATGAGGTCACATATCCCTCAGGCAGCTGGGAGTGGAGGACCAGCTCTGTAATGAGGTCACATATCCCTCAGGCAGCTGGGGGAGGAGGACCAGCTCTGTAATGAGGTCACATATCTCTCAGGCAGCTGGGGGAGGAGGACCAGCTCTGTAATGAGGTCACATACCCCTCAGACAGCTGGGAGTGGAGGACCAGCTCTGTAATGAGGTCACATATCCCTCAGGCAGCTGGGAGCGGAGGACCAGCTCTGTAATGAGGTCACATATCCCTCAGGCAGCTGGGAGCGGAGGACCAGCTCTGTAATGAGGTCACATATCCCTCAGGCAGCTGGGAGCGAAGGACCAGCTCTGTAATGAGGTCACATATCCCTCAGGAAGCTGGGAGTGGAGGACCAGCTCTGTGATGAGGTCAGATACCTCTCAGGCAGCTGGGAGTGGAGGACCAGCTCTGTGATGAGGTCACCCCTCAGGGAGCTGGGGGAGGAGGACCACCTCTGTGATGAGCTTAGATACCCCTCTTATTAGCTGGGGGAGGAGGACCAGCTCTGTGATGAGGTCAGATACCCCTCTTATTAGCTGGGAAGGAGGACCAGCTCTGTGATGAGGTTAGATACCCCTCAGGGAGTTGGGGGAGGAGGACCAGCTCTGTGATGAGGTCAGATACCCCTCAGGTAATTGGGGGAGGAGGACCACATCTGTGATGATACCCCTCAGGCGGTTGGGGGAGGAAGACCAGCTCTGTGATGAGGTAAAATACCCCTCATGATAGCTGGGAATGAGTGCCAGCTCTGTGATGAGGTCAGATAATTCAGAAAAGACCTCGACCAGGCAGAGTCTGAGAAAACCTGGCCAGGGATAGTTTCCTGGCAGCTGGGAACAGTCTCCTTACCCTCCTCACTAATGAGTCTCCTGGGTCTCAGCTCTCGCTTAATCCACTCATCTGTTTTGACTTCCTCCCCCTACAAACAGTAACCCCAGAACTCTGTTGCTAAAGGTCACCTCATCCATCCACTTTGTCCTGTTCAACTCTATTAATACGTTTTTGATGGAACCTCTGATTTGTTCCTCTGTGTTTACATTTCCTATTGTTGTCCATATACGTTTTATTGATGGCAACGACGTGAAAAATCGATAAGCTAGTAAATAAGCAAGTGATTTCATGTTTTAAGAGAAATAAGCCGTTGATCCCAATAAGGAGCAAGGCTCATATGTTCTTGCAGTAGCTTGCAAGTTAGGTGTTTTGTAACAGCACCCTGAGGTAGCCTAGTGACTGGTGAGTGAGTGAGTGAGTGTGTGTGTGTGTGTGTGTGTGTGTGTGTGTGTGTGTGTGTGTGTGTGTGTGTGTGTGTGTGTGTGTGGTTTTACTATCCTTGTGAGGAACAGAAGTCATCACAAGGATAGTGAAACAAGGGAAATTCGGACAAGTGGGGACGTTTCTCCGGTCCCCATAAGGAGAAAGCATATTTGTGTCTTGTTTCAGGAAACTAGGCGTATGTCACGCGTCACTACTTCACAGGAGAGGCATTTGAACGGCAACATTGTTTTGTTGGTCAAAATACGTTTTTTTGGGGCAGAAATGCCTTCTGGAACATATGAACTTTCATCTGCCTTAAAAACAAACTTGTATGTCATCTGTGAATACCTAGTTGGTTTAACCACTGAAAAATACAGGAACCTTCCGCTAGCCACGATTGGTTGAGATAGTGGATTGGCTGGACATGCCGAGAGATGAGATCGGATTGGTCTGCCATGTAGCACGCTTCTGTCTATAACATGAGCTGCTCAGTATGTGTAGGTAATCCTTTCTAACGCGGCTTTTTTGAACGATATCATGAAGAACTGCAAAAGTGTTGACGCTTTTTGAGGTGGCTAACTTCACCCTACCAAAATGTATTATTTCAGTAGGCCTTTTAAATATCTGATGTAGTCTTACCATTTCTCCTGATAGGGTCCACGTGATGACGAGGAAAGGCATGTTAATCATAAGAACTTCCAATCTATCAATGTGCAATTAGTCTGCAATGCCACACTAGCTTTCACAAATGTTGTTGCCAAATGGCCCGGGAGCACACATGACTCCTCCATTGTATCAAATTCTGCCCTGGCAATCAAGTTTTTTATTTTTTACATTTCACCTTTATTTAACTAGGCAAGTCAGTTAAGAACAAACTCTTATTTACAATGACGGCTTACACCCGGCCAAACCCGGATGACTCTGTGCCAATTGTGCGCCACCCTATGGGACTCCCAATCACAGCCGGTTGTGATACAGCCTGGATTTGAACCAGGGTGTCTGTAGTAACACCTCTAACACTGAGATGTACTGCCTTAAACCGTTGTGCCACTCGGGAGCACCATGTTTGAGGAAGGTTAGATTCCTGATGAATGGCTATTAGGTAAAGATGTCAGAAATCACTTAACCCTTTCTTTGCTCTACCTGATACCTGTTACCTGTGGAATAGTTTTGTGGTCCACAGCACACTTAAAATAGTGTAGCTTCTTATGATGTCAACAACTTTGTATGTTTGGGGTTTTAGGTGATAGTGGCTATGGACCAAAAACATGGCTCATGACACCAATCCTACACACTAAAAACGATGCAGAAGAGATCTATAACCATGCTCAGATGAAAACGAGGAGTTTAGTAGAGAGATCAATCGGAGTCCTAATATCCAGATACAGATGCATTGACCGCTCTGGGGGAGTTATTTTATACAGCCCAGAAAAAAACACCCAAGATCATAACCTCAGCATGTATCTTGCACAACATCTGCATACAAAACAGGATGCCACATCCCAATATACCTGACATTCCACCAGCTGTACCTGACCAGGATGTTGCCGCTGACCACAATGCTGCTGGGAGATACCGTGATGGCCTACAAGCAAGAAATTACCACATAAGGAGGAGATTCACATGACAAAAAAAGAAGGTTTATATGATATCGAAACAGATTTATTTTAGAATATTAATCTTCAAGTCTTCTTCACTTCTCCATGGCAAACTTCTCCTTCTCCAGGGCTAGCTTCTCCTTCTCCAGGGATAGCTTCTCATTCTCCAGGGATAGCTTCTCCTTCTCCAGGGATAGCTTCTCATTCTCCAGGGATAGCTTCTCCTTCTCCAGGGATAGCTTCTCCTTCTCCAGGGATAGCTTCTCCTTCTCCAGGGATAGCTTCTCCTTCTCCAGGGATAGCTTCTCCTCCAGGGCTAGCTTCTCCTTCTCCAGGGCTAGCTTCTCCTTTTCCAGGGCTATCTTCTCCTTCTCCAGGGCTAGCTTCTCCTTCTCCTTCTCCAGGGCTAGCTTCTCCTTCTCCAGGGCTAGCTTCTCCTTCTCCAGGGCTAGCTTCTCCTTCTCCAGGGCTAGCTTCTCCTTCTCCAGGGCAAGCTTCTCCTTCTCCAGGGCTAGCTTCTCCTTCTCCAGGGATAGCTTCTCCTTCTCCAGGGCAAACTTCTCCTTCTCCAGGGCTAGCTTCTCCTTCTCCAGGGCTAGCTTCTCCTTCTCCAGGGCAAGCTTCTCCTTCTCCAGGGCTAGCTTCTCCTTCTCCAGGGCTAATCTATTCAGCAGCTCCTCCGGCACCCTGCGCAATGCCGTGACTTCCCCCAGGAGCGTCCTTTGGACAGCCACCATCTCCTCCACACCAGCAAGCCTCCTTGCCCGGGTGGCACTGGCTCGTACATTGGGGTGTCATAATGGATAAGGATCTGAGACAGGCACATCTCCTCTGTGTCTTCAGTGATGATCTGTCGAGAAAATACAATGAATCTGTTGTGGGAATGATATGTGTAATAGGCCTGTTATATAATAATAACAATAAACGTATTAAATGAGAAATCAAACAAACACCTACCTCTGCTTGTTCTTCTGTCATATGATCATGATGATCCGTGGCTCCCACATCCAGGCTCAGGGGAATACGGATGAGGACCAGTGTTATATCTGGAAGGTCAAACACATTGTGTCAGCAGGACAACAATGTTTCTAGAGCTGTAGGCTCGATACGATGAGAGAAGTAAACAAGTGTAAAGTTAGCTGCACGACTGGATATTTTTGTAACCATGAACGTTTTCTTGCGCCACTGCCACAGACACAGTTGGCTACCGGACATTTAAATACAGCAAGAAAACTAGTTAAACGTGTATTATCTAGCTAGCTAATAATTAACAATATATTACAATATTTTAGAAGTGTGATATAGCAAGAGTTAGCTTGTCAATTTGCGAAGAAGAACTTGGCTAACGTTAACGTTGTTAGCTATGTTGGCTAATTAGTTAATGTTGTTACGCATTAGCTAACTTACGCAGTCCTAGTGGATACCCAACTGCAGTCCCTCTACCACCATCTCTCCTATCATGGACAACACCTTCTCCTCCAACTGGTCCAAATGAATGGTCGATACCCCCCTCCAGTCTTCTTCAACTCCCTGCTTCTCTCAGCTCCCTTCTGCTTAGCAGCCGACTTGATGTCGGACTACTTATTTTTCACGGCGGCGTCACTGTCCCTTGCCATACCCCCGACGGCAGAGACAGACTCGGCCATTCTCGCCCATCCTCTCTTTTTGGTCTCTGCAGTGACTCCGCAGTTATTGAGTCTCCCCAACAGCAACCTTTTCCTGGCTGCTATTTCCTCCACCATCACTTTAGGCTCTTGTTTGCTGAAGTTTTTATTGCGGTTTCCTTGATTATCCATTTTTGTTTTTGATATAGCTAGTCTGATGGCTATAATGTGTGAAAAAAACGGTTTGTTTTTGTGTGTATAAATGGTTTGCAAGCCAACTAAAAATGTTTTATTCCCGAGACATAAAGCAGATAAATAAATGTAATCAAATGGAATTATCACTTTATTATAGTGGGCCAAAATCTATCATCCCTGTCCCATAGGCTTATTTATTGGTTTCAACACATATCAACTAACTCCATATATCAACTGACTCCACATATCAACTGACTCCATATATCAACTGACTCCATATATCAACTGACTCCATATGTCAGCGTACTCCATATATCAGCTAACTCCATTTAGTAAAGCTCAATATTATGGTTAGGGCTAGAGGACTAAGCCGAAACACTGCCTGGCCCAGTGGTAGGTATATCCCCACATTAGAATCCCCACTGGAGAAAGGGAACAAGAGAGAGAGAGAGAGAGAGAGAGAGAGAGAGAGAGAGAGAGAGAGAGACTTGGCTCTCAAGAGAAGACAGGCTATCTGCACACTGCCCACAAAATGAGGTGGAAACTGAGCTGCACTTCCTAACCTCCTGCCAAATGTATGACCATATTAGAGACATGTATTTCCCTCAGATTACACAAATCCACAAAGAAATCGAAAACAAATCCAATTTTGATAAACTCCCATATCTACTGGGTGAAATACCACAGTTTGCCATCACAGCAGCAAGATGTGTGACCTGTTGCCACAAGAAAAGGGCAACCAGTGAAGAACAAACATCATTGTAAATACAATCCATATTTATGTTTATTTATTTTCCCTTTTTGTAATTTAACAATTTGCACATTGTTACATCACTGTATATAGATATAATATGACATTTGAAAGGTCTTTATTCTTTTGGAATTTTGTGTAATGTTTGGCACTTGCTTTGGCAATGTTAACGTGTTTTCCGTGCAAATAAAGCCCCTTAAATTGAATTGAATTGAATTGAGAGAGAGAGAGAGAGAGAGAGAGAGAGAGAGAGAGAGAGTGTGAGTGAAAGAGAGACAGACACACAGACTGACAGGGAGAGGGAGAGAGAGACAGGGAGAGACAGGGAGAGAGAGACAGAGAGAGACAGGGAGAGAGACAGATAGACTGACAGGGAGAGGGAGAAAGAGACAGGGAGAGAGAGACAGATAGACTGACAGGGAGAAGGAGAGAGAGACAGGGAGAGAGAGACAGACTGACAGGGAGAGGGAGAGAGAGACAGGGAGAGAGAGACAGACTGACAGGGAGAGGGAGAGAGAGACAGGGAGAGAGAGACAGACTGACAGGGAGAGGGAGAGAGAGACAGGGAGAGAGAGACAGATAGAGTGAGTGAGAGAGACAAGGAGAGAGAAATATAAAGAGCCTTTAAATTCTACAACCACCTAAAAGGAAGGAATTCCCAAACCTTCCATAACAAAGCCATCACCTACAGAGAGATAAACCTGGAGAAGAGTCCCTTAAGCAAGCTGGTCCTGGGGCTCTGTTGACAAACACAAACAGACCCCACAAAGCCCAAGGACAGCAACACAATTAGACCCAACCAAATCATGAGAAAACAAAAATAAAATTATTTGACACATTGGAAAGAATTAACAAAAAAACAGAGCGAACTAGAATGCTATTTGTCCCTAAGCAGAGAGTACACAGTGGCAGAATACCTGACCACTGTGACTGACCTAAAATTAACGAAAGCTTTGACAATGAACAGACTCACGGAGAATAGCCTTGCTATTGAGAAAGGCCGCCATAGGCAGACCTGGCTACCAAGAGAAGACAGGCTATGTGCACACTGCTCACAAAATGAGGTGGAAACTGAGCTGTACTTCCTAACCTCCTGCCACATGTATAACCATATTAGAGACATATTTCCCCCAGATTACACAGATCCACAAAGAATTCGAAAAACCCAATTTGGATAAACTCCCATTTCTACTGGGTGAAATACCACAGTGTATATAGCTGTAAAATGACATTTCAAATGTTTCTATTCCTTTGGAACTTTAGTGAGTGTAATGTTTTCTGTTCATTTTTTTATTGTTTATTTCAGTTTGTTTATTATCTATTTCACTTGCTTTGGCAATGAATGTTTTTCACGCCAATAAATCTTTCTGAATGTAATTTAATTGATAGCCAGGACGAGAGGGAGAGAGTGAGAGACAGACAGACAGACAGACAGACAGACAGACAGACAGACAGACAGACAGACAGACAGACAGACAGACAGACAGACAGACAGACAGACACAGAGAGAGAGATGGAGAGAGAGAAAATGAGACTGAATCTCAAACCAAACACTTTGAGCACTCGATCACTCGATATGCGCATTCACGAGTCATTTGAGTCAA